>NC_030439.2:17852842-17932842 GCF_001660625.3 Ictalurus punctatus | reverse complement strand
ATGTTATGGGTCAAAATGACTTCCACAGTTACACACAAAATACACACAAAAACAGCAAAGAACAGCTTAAAGCAGTAAACCTTTATTATGGCTCGTCCGAGACAAGCAAGAAGAAAAAATATTTGTGTTCATGACCCTAAATGAGGAAAGTCAATGTTCATGACTTTTCGTAAACTGACAATAAAGTTAAAATAAATATAGATAAAATCTATCAATCTATCTATCTATCTATCTATCTATCTATCTATTTATTTTCCTATCTGTCTGTCTGTCTGTCTATCTATCTGTCTGTCTGTCTATATATCTGTCTGCCTGTCTCTATCTATCTATCTATCTATCTATCTATCTATCTATTTTCCTATCTGTCTGTCTTTCAATCTATCTATCTATCTATCTATCTATCTATCTATCTATCTGTCTATCTATCTGTCTCTCTGTCTATACATCTGTCTGTCTATCTATCTATCTATTTATTTTCCTATCTGTCTGTCTGTCTATATATCTGTCTGTCTATCTATCTATCTATCTATCTATCTATCTATCTATCTGTCTGTCTGTCTGTCTGTCTGTCTGCCTATATATCTGTCTGTCTGCCTATATATCTGTCTGTCTGTCTATCTATCTATCTATCTATCTATCTATCTATTTATTTTCCTATCTGTCTGTCTGTCTGTCTATCTATCTATCTATCTATCTATCTATCTATCTATCTATCTGCTGTGGCTCACAACATAGCAGACTGACATATATGTATACTTTTTGCATTAACTTACTTGTCACGGATCTTTTTGTTATGCTTTTTACAGTATTTGTGTTACTCTAGGAACTTTGTCTAATTATCTCCAGAGAGAGAGAGAGAGAGAGAGAGAGAGAGAGAGAGAGAGAGAGAGGGGATTATGTCAAGGGCATTATTATATTATAAATATAAATAATTAAATAAATATAATACATACCACACTTTTGTCAATGTAAGATTTTTATTTTCTCGACGAGAGAACATACCCCCGCCCCCCCTTCCCCCTCAACTATTCATAATGATGGATTGTCCACTCTTACACTCTTATTGTCCATGCTGTGCATATGAGTGTATCTAGTCTGATGGATGCAGGTGAGGTAATACTAAAAAGTCCAGTAAGGTGTGGTCTGGATATTTGCTGCATGTAGTACAAGTGGAATTGCAGAACTATATCATATTAAATATACGGATAATATTATTGAGGTTTGAACTGTAGAATATATATATATAGACTTGTGTAGCATATAAGTGGAATAGTACTGCGTAAGGAATACAACACGACAAACTGCACCGTTTATATCTGCCTTAAATGTTGTATAACATTCATGAGAAACATTAATTCCTTTTATTGGAACTAATGTTATACCTGCTGTACACAATCCCTCTTTTTATCCCTCTTTTTTTTTTCTAAGAGACAAACAAAAAACCAGCTTGTTGTATGACTGAGAAACTCCTGACTCCTAAAAAACTTACTGACAGTTACAAACAAAGCACTGACACTGGAGACTCCTTCCATACATTTTTCAACCAATGTCTCCTAACAGAAATCTTCACCACATCAAAGATTAGACAATTTTTCTTTGTCCAAAAACAGCATGTTTTTCTTCTTACCATACAAGTCCCTGTGAATGAGTTTTCACTATAGAAATAATAACGTATTAGTACGAGCACATTCATATAGAACACATGACGCATTTATATTACAGCTGGAAGGAGTGTCAGAGTTGTGGTGTTATAGAATATGAATCCACACCTACTGTGTGTGTGTTACAGGGTCTCACAGGCTCCAGTGGACTTAAAGGAGACAGCGGGGCTACTGGACCTACGGTGAGCAAATTTCGCTTTTTTATATTCTTTTTATGATGACTAATTATGTAAAGTGTCACTTTGCTTTTTAATGTTCCACCGGTTCATTACATTCACTACTTACTAGAGATGCTTCATTCACATTTACGTTCACTACTTGAGACACTTCACATTAAAAATGCATGCCATTTGGTGCATTTTCTACATTCAAATCAGTTCCCCCTCCCCCCTTCCACTCGTTTTTGTCTCTGTCTCGAAGGGGCCGCGCGGGTTGCCAGGTCCTCCGGGTTTTCACGGGAAGCCAGGCAAGCGGGTAAGAGCTGGTTCTCTGGTTACTGTTTTATTTCTCTCACTAAAGAAAGAGTTAACGCAGTCGCAAAATAATCCTAATGATACAAAAACACACGTTGAGGCAGGTCAATACAGCTTGAGTTTCTGATGAATGTTGCATAAGCACAGTGATAATATGCAGCTCAACGTGGCAACGATCGCCCTGTGCATTTCTCCTCAGGGTCGCCCGGGGGCAGACGGAGGTCGAGGAGCTCCAGGAGAGACGGGAGCAAAGGTGGACTTTATACCGCAACTCTTTCATCTCTTGAGCATCATCTGTTTAATGCTGCGGTGTTATTTAACCTGTACATATTATATATCATACTTGATATATAAGAGCATGAACGTGAATGGCCTCACGTTAGAGGTGTTACGTTTGGCTCGGTATAAGAACACGACGAGGACTTAAAGAAATAATATAGTGAAAAAATCAAATGTACACAATTTTCCATTTACTCCAAATATATTCCATTAGCCAGGTCATTCGCTTCATTACTTTGGCACTAAAGCTGTTTAGCCACGGCTAAAAAATGACAGATGTTTATCTCAAGTGAAATCTTTTATGCAAATAAATGTAGTTTAGTAGAAGCCTTTGCACTCCCCAAATGCAATTTCTTTTGGTTTGACTTCGGATTTTTTTTACTATTGGAATAATTAGAAATGTCCCGTTCAGTGTGTTTAATTTCACCTCAAATGGATCACCTGCTAATTCCCACCCACTAGCTACCTCTCTCCTTTCATACAACAGCTACCAAATGGGGAGGGAGAAGGCTAACACGTGCTTACATTTACATTTATTTTCCATTTGTTCATTTAGCGGACGCTTTTATCCATAGCGACTTACAAATGAGGAAATGCAAGCAAAGCGATATATCGAGCGGAGAACAATACAAGTAGTGCTACCGTACAAGATCTTTTAATTGAGTTATAGAGAAGCAAAGTGTGCCGAGTCGAGGTGTAAGTACCAGAGTAGGGATGTTGGGTTGGCGTTTTAGGGGTTAGTTAAGTGCTCATGGACGAGGTGGGTCTTTAGCTGTTTTTTGAAGACGGTGAGAGATTCTGTGGTCCGGATTGAGGTCGGAAGTTCATTCCACCTCTGGGGGATGGTTATTGTGAAGGTTCTGGAAAGGGACCTTGAGGCACGCTGAGTAGGCACTACTTTTTAATTGATCTCAGATTGCGTGAGGGATCGTTAGCCTCAAGGAGAGTGTCGAGGTAGGGGGGAGCTGTTCCAGACAAGGTCTTGTACGTGAGCATCAAGGCCTTGAATTTGATTCGGGCGGCTACAGGAAGCCAGTGGAGGGAGATGAAGAGGGGTGTGACGTGGGTTCTTTTGGGCCGGTTGAAGACGAGGCGTGCTGCTGCATTCTGAATCATCTGAAGGGGTTTGATGGCTGGGAGGCCCGAGAGTAGTGCAGTGCGCTGCTGTAGTCCAGTTTTGACATGATAAGAGTCTGGACTAGTAGCTGTGTACCTGTTCGGTGAGATTTTCTCTTGCTTCCTCCAAGACACATAAATCCAGCCAAACAAACTACTGCTCATGCTGCGTCACAAGGCAGATATCTGCCCTCTTCCACATACACAAGCTCACAGGCACTCACGATTTCACTGTGATTGACAGGGGAGAAAGAGTATGCCCCTCCCACACAGAGAGCACGTCCAATTTCGCTCCCTAGGCTCCCGGCTCCACAGATGGTTGGGATTTGAACATACTGTACAATCTTACGACAGTAGACCTAAGGCTTTTCTGTTGATCCACTCAGCAGAGAACCACACTTTGCCTGTCACATTAGGGTCGTACACCAGTTGTGCACATAACAAGCAGAGTGTTTTGTACAGAATGCAGCCTAAAAACATGCATAAAAAAGCATATCTTTATTAGTTATCTTTATTATTAGTTGACCTGTAAATTTAGTTCATTTGTTTGAATAAATCAAGGGAAGGTGGCTAATTTGTTAGTTGTTGTTAAGTCTTATTGAATTCTTAAACAGTTTGCTGTGAGTGACTCAGCGCAAATCATGAAAATGGCTAACACAATAAAAGAGGATTAAAAAAAAAGTTATATTTAGCCTAGTTTTATCTAGCGTCATATCTTTTGGTTTAATTAGTAGCCTAACATATATAATGCTTAGCATCGATTTATCTAACTCTCGGTTTTAATTATTAGCCTAACTAGCTTGGCTAGCCACTAGTATAGAACTTATTACTTAGCTGGCTAATTTTAGTGTATTACTGTGTTTAAGTAGCATGACTGATCGACTACATTTGGAATAAGGGTAACAAATGACCCCCGTGCCCCCCCTCCACCAGAATGTTCCTTTAATATTACACAGTATACTTGAAAGAACAGAGAGTGTTGAGGCAGCTGTGGAAAGAGAAAAGTGACAGAGCTGTGAGAGTTGATCAGGAGGAAACGCAGGTTTCCACCCACAGACCTGCAACAGATGGAGATGATCTACAGAGACGAGCCATCAAACCTCTCTGACCTGCTCACCATGTGTGTGTGTCTCTCTCTCTCTGTGTGTGTGTGTGTGTGTGTGTGTGTGTGTGTGTGTGTGTGCGTGTGCGTGTGTGTGTGTGTGTTTTAATAATGAGCAGAAATGACATTGAGGAAGGAGAAATTTGGTTACTTAATATAGGGATGTGTGTAATAGCTGGATGTGTGTGGCATGTTTGTGTTGTGTGTGTGTGTGTGTGTGTGAGAGAGAGAGATAGATTGCAGTATAATATATGTATCCCTTGTTCATTTCTATCGCTATATCTTACAGTTCGATAATAATAATATATAATAGTTAATAGCCTATATAATAATATATAATTGCTTAAGTTTATCTAGCTTACTAGCCCTAATATTAACTAGCTTGTTAGCATATTATGCTTTGGAGGGATTATATTAGCCAAACTAATGACTTAGGCAGCACATAATTTTATTTCTACTAGCTAGTTAGATCCGTTTCTATCACACAGTAAACACTTGCCACCAAATGGCTTGAATCAGAGATCCATTTAATCACACAATGTAATAATGAACTGTTAACTAGCTTGCTAGCAAACTTAGCAATAGCATATAATAGTAATAGCATATAAGAGTTAGCCTGAATTATTGATTTATTAGCCTAACATTAACTAGTTTGATGGCAAACTTGGCTACAGGTTTCAATTTCAATACAAGGCCACGTTTATTGAACATCCTATCTGTTAGTTTTTATTTAGTAGTCTAATATTAACTAGCTTGTTAGCAAACTTGCCCACTGGTTTAAATACATGACATACTAGTTACACTAGGTTTAGGCTAACTATTATGTCAGCTTAGGTTTAGCCTAGGTTCTCAGCTCTTGGTTTGGTCTAACATTAGCAAGATTGTTAGCAAACTTGGCTGCTGGTTTAAAATTTCAGAACAATTATTAGCTGATGATCTAGCATCCTCCTTGTCAGCAAACATGCTTGTTAACAAACTTGGCTATGTACAAGTCAAATACCCAGATTAGATAAAGATAATATTAGCCAAAACTATTACTTAGCTGCAATGTAATTTAATTCCTACCAACTTCTACTAGCTAGTTAGGTCTCCCTCTGTCACACAGTAGTCCCCGGTTTGAGAAGGTGACTAGTCATGCCTCCAGTGACTTGAATCATAATATTTACATTGGTTCTGGTTTAAATTTTGTTATGGAATACTTAGCCTAGTTTTTTCTATCTTCCTAGCTACCTTGCTAGAAACCATTTCTAGCTGCTAGTCAAACAGCTATGCTGTAGAGGTAATATTAGACAAGCTAAGTACTTCTCTGGCCAGCTTTAACGCATTACTGTGTTTACCGTGAGTGTGTGTGAGAGCTTGCTATTTATCACATGCTCGGCGTCTCGCTCATTCATCTCTATCTCTCATGCAGGGTGACAGGGGCTTTGATGGACTACCAGGGCTTCCAGGGGACAAAGGACACAGAGTGAGTGTAGCACGGGGCATCACTTAATCAAATCCCACAACCGCAGCGCAATCGAGCACATCTGTTTAGCTGTGAGATGCCTGTGTGTCTCTGTGCAACTGTGCAGTTAGCATTCTCCATTCCATTCTTCCATCTCATTCATCGGTTATTAGGGGTGTAAGGATACACTCTGGTTGTGATTCGATTCGATTCATGATACCGGCTTCATCGATTTGATTCTCCGAATTTTTTTGAACAAAAGGATAATGGAGAAAAATGTTGGTGTGAAAGACCCATTTTTTTCCCCCCTAAATCATAAACAGCACAAAACCGTGTGCATTTTTGTCCGTATAAAACGAAATGAATCAAAATCGCCTACGAACAGAGGTTTAATATTGTAAACAAAATGCACTACAGGTTCACCATATCTTATAAGTAAATAAATAATTCTTTAAAAAATGAACAATTAAATAAGTGACGCTTGATTGAAAAAAAATTTGATTGAATAAACAAAGGCTCTGACCTGCGGAAAACGATCGATTGAAACATAATGAGGTCCGTAGCACCGCCCGAAGAGCATTTTAATTAGAAATAGAGCTCCAAAGTCGGTTAAAATGACCGTGTTCTTCAGACTTTTTCTCGGGCGCTGTAGGCTGCAGCGGCATGTGGCATCGTTTGAAAGCTACCGAAGAGCTCTTTGTAATGGTTGTAATTCGATTGTCTAACAATATATCCTTTAATGCGCTGTGGTCGTGATCTGGAGCTATCGTTCAGCGTGCGCTGTATTTATTTTAACTCTCTAGGTTGTGCAGATTTGGACTCTAGTGCTCAAACAGTGCAATTGCATCAGATGCATAATTAATTGAACGCTCATATTTTTTGCGTTGCGATGCATCGTGCCATGATGTATCGTCACACCTCATCAGTCATAGTAAAACGTGAATGTTTGCTTTATGATCTTTATATTTTTTATCCGTTTAGGGGGATCGGGGAAAGCCAGGACAGCATGGTCCACCCGGGGAATCTGGTGAGAAGGTGATGGAAATCTTGAACTTGTTAACTTGAGCTACAAAGCTAATTGTGCTTTCAGGTAATGGATGCTTACTTATTCCACCACTAGTTTAACTCGTTTAATTGTGTTGAGCTGTTCAGGTTTCTGACGTACTGTTAACTATAGAAATAGACAAAAGTAATGTTGTAGCGCCATCTTGAACCGGAATCGCTTTCTTTCTCAGCACATATTTTGCTATCCCCATGCCAGCTTCAGATTCAGGTAGGTGGCGTGGGCTGAAGTTCGAACGTGGAGTTGTGCTGTATGTTTAAAGGGATTCGGATGATAATATACAGTAGTTCTAAGTTCATTCTTACAAGTCCGATCTCAAGTGTGTTCATGATGACTGGGAATTTTCCCAACACTCTCAGGTGAAGGAGGTTGGGAAATACAAATGTTCATAAGCTAGCTATACGCTAGCACTTGTTTGTCTTGAGTATGGATATAAAAAGCTCTTAAATTGCTTTTTGGTTGCTTTCTTTGCTTAGTGCTTCACTTATTTTAAAGGATATAGAGGATGTACAGTAGGTTATAGTAATTCACCATTAATAGAGCTGAAAGATGTGAATATAATACCCAGCTATCCTCCTGTATTTACATTTTTACAGCTTAAAGCGTATTGTACATAAATGGGAATTCAGAGTCGGCTTAAAAGGCTTAAAATACACTACAATTTATCTGAATTTCCAAGTGGAGGACTGTTCAGTTGGATGTTTCCGACTCAGAGGATGGAAATGTAGTCAGAAACGATGAGTCAGTCATTGACACTGTGTTATTCTGCTGTTTTATTAAACTGTTTATCTCCCAGTGGCATTACCGAACCAACCCGCCCGACAGAGTGCTGTCGAATGTGCTGTGGATTTTAAGCTCCAGCTGCTTGAGCACGCATTTTGCACCACGATACGTTTTGTTTGCTTGTTAGCCACGTTAGCTTTGTAGCTATAATTACAAAACTAAAGAAGCACACACCAGACACCAAACGCCTCTCTGGTAAAAGGAATATGATAAGAGCTAAATTTCATTTTTGTCTGCTTTAGAAGCTCAGAATGCAGAGTTTGATCCTCAGCCTAATTGAGTGTTTAGTCCTTTAACTAATAAGCTTTTGAAAGGCTTTGCTCTCCCAGGTGTAGCTGCAGCAAAACCTCATGAATTGTATAAAAACAGACACAAGTAACAGCGTACACGGTGGATCCCCATTATGCAAAGTTGTGCGATATATTATGCAGAGATTCATGCTGATCAAAGCTTTCGCGAGAGACCAAACGGGAATATCTTTGCATAAATAAGATCTTTTCCATCCTTTCAGCTCGGACTCTTACCGAGCCATGATGCACTTCTGCACTATAATACAGTGAATATGCTGAATTTCGGAATGACGCTCTTTATTTTAGGGTGCAGATGGACCTGTAGGACCAAGCGGACAACCAGGTGAACCTGTGAGTCCTACACACACTCACACACACACACACACACACACACGATGATACACCTCGTTATCCTCTCTCCATCTGGCCCACTACTGATTATCTGTGCCTCCAACTTAAATCAGTTCCCCGCAGGTGAGCTGCCTCTTTAAATACATCAACCAGAGGTGAGAGTAAAGCGCAGTGCTGGCATTAGCAGGAAGTTAGCTCTATTAGAGAGAGCCAGGCCAAATCGTGTACTCCTCAGTGCTCAGCGCTGGAGATACAAACGAGAGAGCACAGAGCGCTGGAGATAAATGCAGGGTTAGAGATAGATGTGCCAGGAGATTGGCGAGGGAGAAGGAATGGAACCCTGGCCTGTATGATTATATTTCCATATCAATCACCTCCCCGGAGATCACAGATGTGGCTCTGGAACAGGTGGCTTGGCCGGTGTACAAAGTCTGAGAGCGATATAAACAAAACACACACATACACACACATCCAACTGAGTGTCTCGATGCATGCAATAACACGCAAACATAAGTATTTAAAAAAAAAAAGAGGCATTAACAGTACCACTGGGTTTTTTTTTTTCTTTCTACCTTTGGGGTATTCAGAGTTAAATCCAAAAGTTAAATCAATATTTACACTGGGAAGGTTTTACATATTCATACTACATGCAGTTATGCGTCTGCTTAAGTCGATTTTCTGGGCTCTTTATTTAGGATATGCAAAGCACCTGAGTGTAGTTTTCAAGCGCTTAAGTTTAATCCTGGAAATAAATAAATAAATGAATAAATAAATAAATAAAATCAGCGATACACGTTGCAGATTTCGGAAGGAAATAACAAGAGATAATATTAAAGTGAAAAGCAAAGAAGACTGATATGGTGATTATACGAATGAGAAGATGACATGTTGTGTGACATCACACTGTCAGTGGCTCTGGACTTGACGATCGAGCTTTATTGCGCAAGAAAAAATTCTTTTACTGTATTAATTGTCATTTTGTAAAGCACTTTGAATTATTATTATTATTATTATTATTATTATTATTATTATTATCTTTCTCTTCTTCTTATTATTATATAATTGTGCATAACTGAGACACACCACTGTTTTACTGAAACTCCACCCCATATGTATAACTCTCACATTACTTCTGACTACACCTTAAGTCCTGAGTTACGTCTGGGTTCTGAATTTAGTGTGCGCAATTTCAGTATTAAATCCTGACATACTGAATATGACCCTTAGCATGTATTTCGTACCTGCGAAAGCGCTTCAGTACCTAAAAAGCCTTGATGGAGCACCTTACAGTGAGGGTGAAGGAAAACTGCATTCACATTTTAAAATGACAGATACATAACACAGCCCTAATACATACACTTGAGGGACACCACACCATTGAGTACCACTGGTATAGTTTAGTACCTTTGTTTCTGATAGTGTACATACATTAAGCGTACAAAAGCTACTGCACACGTAAGAAAAAAAAATACGACGCTGGAGCGCGCTGTTATAGGAAAATAATCAACGACATTCATAAAAAATTGTTTAAAAAAAACCCAAAATAAACAACCATCGCCCACCAATACCTCTCAGCCTAATTATTGCGACTTTTATTTTTGTAATGGCGTTGTGGTTATTTCAGGGGTCAAGGGGACTTGTAGGACCCAGAGGACCACCTGGACCAATCGGACAGCCTGTAAGTCAATCGATGTCTGCACAAAACAATTCACACATCATATATATATATATATATATATATATATATATATATATATATATATATATATATATATATATATACACACACACACACACACACACACACACACATATATATATATATATATATATATATATATATATCACACTGCACTGAAAGAAACCATGGCATCCAATGGGAAAAATAAATAAGGATTGTATAGCCATTGTTTGTTATTAGCTCCTATTCGTTATCCTGTGACATTTTAAGAGCTGGTATGATTTCCTGTGTAGAAGATAAGTGATTCATTTGAAGTTTAGCAGAATTTTATTTTTGGATAAATTAGTGTGTGTGGTGTTTTTCTGATACTGGATATTCATAATAAATCTGAATATCTAAGGTATTCATATCGAGTTCATAAGAAACAATTTGGGGTGTATTCAGGCTTTATATTCTGTTAACCAAGAACATTACATATAATTAAACAACACTACCATTTCTGTAAATATTTATTATTATTATTTTTCCCCACTCGTAAAAATAATTGGAAAAATTGCAAAAAAAAATAAAACGCACGAAATTCTTACCATCTCACTTTTTTTTTTTTTTTTTTTTTGCTTTAAATATTCTACATAAAAAAAGAAATTGTTTATAATATAAGATAATAAGGGCCTACAGTACTTTCTTTAAATAATATACGTGTATGTTTAAACAAAATGAAAGTACGATTTTTTTTTTTCTGTGTTTCAGTGCACATTGGTGGATGTGTTTATAAATTGTAGAAATTCCTAAAAAAAAAAATAAAATAAAATAAATAAATAAATAAATATATAATTCTGATGTTTAAATTTTTTTTTTTGAAAGAATAAATAATATACGAATTAAACTGGCTCCTCCTTCAATTTCCTATTACGAGAAAGGCATACACAGTGAACGGGCAAGGACTCGTTTAAATTCAAATTCTTTATTATCCTAGGGATTTCCAACAAGCCTAATCCTAAAGCATACTTCGGTAAAATAATTATTTCTTACAAAACCTTGAAAGAAGTAGTGCTGTCCTTGTATATCATCATGGAGCTAAGTGCATCGTGAACCATGTAAGAGACACGAACAAGCCTTAGGTTTTGTTATATATGTGTGTTATACATCTCTATAATGGGTCGCGTAATAGTCATCTGTATCGATCTCACATCAAACATCTCACATCTTTCAAACTCTTGAGTCGCTGTGGCTCAAGGCCGGTGAAAATAAGATGTTTTTCAAAACCTGTGCTGAGAGCAGAGTGCGAGTCTGTTTCCTGTTTTCCGTCTCGGTGCCAAACGTTTTCTTTCTGACATGTTTCTTTTAGGGTATCAGTGGTGTGGATGGCATTCAAGGCTCTAAAGGCAACCCGGTGAGTTATTGCGAAGATTATTCCATGCATAGGCAATGAAGAGGAGTTTAAAGGAAGCCCTGAAAAAAAAAAAAAAAAAAAAAAACACGAGGAGAGAAAAGAAATTCAGCCATCTCAAACATACATGACGGTGTCAGCTCTTAAAAAACAACCACGCACGAGCTTCTTTTCTCACTGCGTCATTAACATCATATTAATAATAAACCCAGCGTCGATGTCTAGACACGTCGGCGTGACGGTTCGACTCAAAGTCCCAGAATGCAATGCAGCTGGGAGAGCATGCAGGAATGATTAGTTAGATGACAAGCTTGAGGTATTAGCGTAAAAGTTGAAGATTTGGAAGATCTGTTTGAGCAGAGTGAACGGATTAGGAGGTGAGAGAGCTGGACAGACTAAAGGACTAAAGTGCCGCCGCATCGCTCTCTGATCAGATTCCCTTAAGGTTCTGTTCTCACTGAAGTACATGATCCTAATGTGCTACGAGCACATAAAAGCGAGCTCAGTTTAAATTTCATAGGCATCATAACCGTAAAAAAAAAAAAAAAGAACGATGACTCGCTTATTTCATCTCTTCAAAGGGTCCGTCAGGAGAGCCTGGTCCTCCAGGACAACAAGGGAACCCAGGAGTACAGGTATATCTGTCGTTTAAATCAATGCCGGAATGAATCTGACATGTTTAACGGCACACTCATCATTGTTCTGTGTCTCTCTCAGGGCTTTCCAGGTCCTCAGGGTCCTATTGGCATGCCTGGAGAAAAGGTAAGCTGTGTGTTTGTGTGTGGGCTGACCTTTGACCCGCTTCGGCGATCAGGACTAAGCAGCGTGTGTTCAGTCCCAGACTTTACCCGGAATCCTGGCAGATAGTCGATACTGAGTCCACACTGAGAGTCACTGAGAGTGGCTTAAATCCTGTTAGTACTAAACAAATAACAAACAGAACGGGAACAAACACTGTGGCTGGCCGCTTTTTTTTGGGACAACACAAGTGCAGAAATTCGACTGTGGTGATATAGAATCAAAGTATTATCGTAACCACTGAGGCAAAGGTTTTCATTTTAAAGAGGCAACATGGATCACTAGTGATGCAACGGAAGACATTCAAATGATGTCAAAGCGATACCAGCCAATCATGCGCATCTGTGAGATGATGTGTGCGGAAGAGGGTAGATATCGCTTCCTGCTAAGTGTGTTACACTGCTGGTTACTGTCATGTAACATAAGCAGTCACGGTGTCTCGGAGGAAGCGCGTGCTAGCGTGTTAGCGCGTGTGATTTGTCGAGTACATTACAAAAACGTTGGGGCTTAGTGTTTAGCACATTTGCCTCGCAACTCCAGGGCTGGAGGTTTCGATTCCCGCCTCCGCTCTGTGTGTGGAGCTTGCATGTTCTCCCTGTGCTTCGGGGGTTTCCTCCGGGTACTCCGGTTTCCTCCCCCAGTCCAAAGACCTGTGTTCTAGGCTGACTGGCATTTCCAGATTGTCCTTTGTTCCCTGCCTTGCGCCTTGAGTCCCCTGGGATTGGCTCCAGGCTCCTCGCGACCCTGTGTGGGATAAGAGGTACAGAAAATGGATAGATGGATGGAGGGATTACACGAGTATCCACTCAGATTAGCTCGTCATTTTCTTTAAAATAACCGAATGTGCTCCAGGGCCTGAGCTAGGTAACCCATAAGTGCAAACATCTACAGTTTAGCAGTAACATTTATGATTTTTGACCCGATAGGTCAAAAATCATAGGTCATACTTTATACATAGGTCATACTTTATATGTAGGTCAATCATAGGTCATACTTTACTCTGAGTAAAGTAATATTCAGGGGGAAAAAAAAAAAAAACAGAATAAAATTCATCATTTTCATCCCAAAGTAGCTAAACTAGATAAGTGTTTATTTAGCTGAACCTTCAAGTCTGAATTCACCAACCTCGGACTTCTGAGCCAATAGAAAATAAGAATATGGGACTGTTGTGTCTTTGGTTAGTAAGCAAAATGGAGGAGCCGCTCATTATCACTATGGGTACGTTTGGTCACGGTTAAGGACCCTGGCTCACTACACATTGGGACACTGATGACTCGCGACATGACTACGTACTCGCATTGTAAAACGTCACCATTGGCATTTACCAACAACAGGCAGGGCCGAGATCTTTCTGACGTTATGTATGTCTTATACACTAGTTTGGTCATGGTACTTCAAGCAGGATCGTAGTCTAGCTAGTGGATTTTTAAAAATCATTTCAAATCAAACAAACCGTATCGAGAACGTCAAATAAAACAAACAAATAAATAAATAAATAAACGCTAACCTCAGTCATCATTTGAGAGCTACAACAACGAGCTTCTTTGACCGCCATTATATATATTTTTGAGCTCAGACGCTTCAGGTAATATGACGTCATTTCCATAAGGGAACTTAGTCAGCATCCATGCTGCCTGGTTTTTGCGGTGCATTGTGGGATTTTTCTTTTAGGGAGCGATTGTTCCAGTTTACTGGAAGGATTTTGCGATTGACAGCCCTTAAAATGGCCGACTTCCTCATCAGCGCCCTGACTACTGGACTAGAGAACTGATCGAGATGCATCCTAAGAGATTTTTGTCTGTTGTCTGCTATTTTTTAAACCCGTGTGTCCATTTGATATTTTCTTCCAATATGTAAGCTTTCATCATTTCCTTTCAAGGTCTTTTGTTTCTGCCTGCATGGATTTTCATGTTAGCATTGTTGGCACTGCTAGCAACATTTTCCAAAATGATACATGACTGGATTGAACTCCTAGATGCCATTGTTATTTGTAATATTTTTACAGAATTGAAATAACACACACGCCTTTCATAAATGAAACGTATGACTGTATGACACAACGTCTACATCGAGTAACTCCTCATCTTCCTGGATGATAGTTCACCAAGTACGCTATTTAATCCGTTTCACCAGCTACAGAAGGAGTCATTTGTTCTTATTTGTTCTGGGTAAAATAATTCAGTCAGTTAGTATTTGAGTGAAGTCGCCTGTTTGGGTTGAAGCGCCGCGAACGAATTAGCGCGCAGGCAGGGTTCGTGAAAAACACGAGGCGAGATTGCTTTGCTTGAAGTCTGGGAAATATCGTTCTGTCTATCTTTCGGTGCTAATTGGGGGTCTTGAAAGGTGATAATATTGGCACCGTTTTGGACTAACTGAATTTCAGACGTCACGCGGCGTAGGTTATTTTATTCCTGACCTTCGGAAAATCTAATTCGAGTGCAAATTGGAAACAGTTGGCTTACGCGCGAGCAAAATACGTTTCACGCGTGTGCATAATCGAGTGTTGTACACTCGCTGCTCATGTTGTGCACACAGAGGTAATGTTTGGACACTTTGCCTGGTAGAGAGCACAGTACAGTTCTTTACATGATATTATATTATATTATAAAACCAGACCTGCAAGCTGGTCAATCTAAAATGGTGGAAATGCTCATTTTTCGGTCTTTTTAGACTTTTAATTCAATACAATTTGATTTGTATAGCACGCTTAACAATGGAGATTGTCTCAAAGCAGCTTTACAGAAATATATAAACACATGATAGAGGTTTTAAGTGTGTGAGTTTATCCCTATTGAGTGAGCCGGTGGTGACGGTGGTGAGGGAAAAACTCCTTGAGATGATATGAGGAAGAAACCTTGAGAGGAACCGGACTCAGAAGGGAACCCGTCATCATCTGGGTAACGACGGATAGTGTGAACGTAAAAGAAAGCTCGTTATGGTTTTATATGAAGTCTGTTTGTTGAACTAGTCCACTGTTCACTAAAGGAGACCTGAGTGTAAAACTGCATGTGGTAACGCAGGTCCCAAGGCCATCGCAGCAACCGTAGTCCCAGCAACCACAGCGAGAACGTCCATGTGGAACTGAGGTCCAAAACCATTTCCACGGTACTTCAAGCGGTACCGTCCTCCAGGTTGTAGCCTCCAGTTGACGAGCGCTCCATCCAGAGGTAGGGTATCAGGACGGATCAGGCAGGTCCTGGACAGCAGAAAGGGTCAGGATCTCTGACATCTCCATAAAATCATGTGTGGCTCGACAGAAGGAGAGAAGGAGAGGGAGGTAAAGAGAGGGAGAGATTATCAGGTGTGCTTACTATCCCGTGATGGATAAGACAGTGTACTTTGCGTAAAAGAACGTCTATTCATGGTAAGCTTGAGAAAACATACATTTTCAGCCTAGACTTAAACTCTGAGACTGTCTAGAGCACAGTTCAATCGTTCATTACGGTTTTTTGAAATGGGAATTGTGCGAAGGGAAAAATACTTATGAGAATAAGAAGCATGCTAGCCATAAGATGTTTTTACTTTCTCCAAATAGGCTTTTGGCTTTGATTTTAATCCATATTATGCTGTTTTTTTGTTTGTTTTTGGTGTGTGTGTGTGTGTGTGTGTGTGGGTTTCCTACTAACAAAGCATCATTTGGTTTCTAGTCATGACCCACGCTGCTGACAGCATCCGTTACTCTGAAATGAATGTTTCCTGTAATAGCACCGGCTGTAATTTATGGAAGGGTCCCTACACCATGAGGCATATTTGTATTGTGAGTTTAATGAATGAGGAGAAGCCTGGGTTGTCAGAATATTGTAATTTATGAAAGCAGGGAAGTGAAAGCTGCTTGATTTAAACACAAGCTGGCTCGCACTGCCTTTTATTTAACTGTTGGTTATGAAAAATGTGAGCAAAATGTGTGGGTTTTTTTTATTATTATTATCTATTATTTATTTATTTATTTATTTATTTAAATAATAACAATAACGCTTATGTTAATCCACGGTACAGCACTATTTTTTATACAACTGGAAAGCAAACTGAGGAGAAAGAGTTTATGGGAAAAACTGCTCGGATGAAGCATACACGATAATATGAAGAACCTGTGAATGTAATCAAGCGGCAGTGGAGAAGACTTCGTTTTTCCGAATGGATCGGACGTCCCTGCGTTATCGGGGTTCTTTTTGGAACCTTCGGGGAAAGGTGAACGCTCTGTTGTTGTACACGGAACCTGTAAGGGTTCTGCAAGATGGTGCACACCAATACAGAACCATTTTTAATACTCTTATAACATTGATATAAAGATAAACTATGCCCCGATACAGTTTTCTGATAGAAGTGTGGACAGTGGAGAAAAAAGAAAAGAAAAACTAAACCGGATTCTTCTAGAGAGTTCTGCACGTTCTAGCACTACTTTCTGATATGTAAACTCGGTTGTAGGGTTCTATACTGAACCTGTAAGCGTAGGGTTTTTGGAGGGAACCTTTAAACATTCTAAAACGTTTTCCCTTTCAGTTGACATGACCATTTTGGGAATGGTCATGTGGTAGGGGCTTGACGAATCAGGGAAGGATACGCAGGCAGTGATCCAGAAGACCCAATCAGGGGGCGTATGTGGGCGAAGCCACGCCTTCGTTTTCGAAAGTCTTCGTCGTGGTCCGTTTACACTGAAACGCGAGCCCGGAGTTTTCAAACTAAAACGGAGTCCACGGCGCTTCCAAAAGTGTCCGTTTTCGAGGGTGGAAAATGCCGGATTAGTGTAGATGACAGGCGTAACCGTAGCAACAGTTATGGGTTTTTAAAACGAAAACGCACTAGTGTAAACAGGGCCTTACAGACACGGATCATACCTCGAGTCGCTCGGAATTCTCGGGAGGTGTGTGCGATTACTTTTCCCGAAATTCCCACATCTGTGTCGTGAAATTCCCGATCAACCCCCCCACACACACACACCCCCATACACACTCCATCGAGAAATCAGTCGCAGGACCCAACAGGTCCCGTAAACTGAGTGTAACCACCAAACTACTACTACGGCAGCCGGGTCGTACATCCAAACGATTGCCTCAGTGAGGAGTATTTCAGTACGAGGGATGAAAATACCCTCGATTCAATGTGCAGAATTGCATTATGGGTCACGTGGCGTCACGTGTACGCCGCTACAAAACCGACTGACTACTGAACGGCTGGTACGTAGACATGTGACATATCAAAACGCTTGGCTGACTGAGAAGAATTGCGCTGTGGGTATTTTAGCGATGTCATGTGCATGTCACGTGCACGCCACGTAGACGTTAACCGCCAAAATAAGTGGAATCGCAAAACTAGCGTAACATATAGGCCTACATATGATACTTTAAAACAATTGCATTATGGGTATTCGAATGGCGTGACGTGACGTACATGCGAACAGACTGCTATAAACCCAATTATATTACAAACTTGAATTCCTGCAATAATTACGGCTACCGATAGAGGTCAGATCGGTTACGCTTCAACAAATGTGTACACACACGTAGCGCATCGCCGCATGTTTCTTCAGAAAATGTCGATTCTAGTTTGATCATGTTTTTTTTAATGCTGCATTTTTATCTTTTGGCACTCTGTTATCAAACCTAAATATCTTGCGTATTGTGTATCATAAATTGTGATATGATTACAATACTTTTACCAGATTGGACACACCCTACCGTTGCTTAACTTTCATGTGCCTTAAAATGACCTACTGTTTCCCAGTCCGAACGTTTGTGTAAACAATCCTGAAAAATAAACGCTGGAACCTTTACAGTAGAGAAACGATACTCTACTCGCAAAATGATACTCATCAGATATAAAGTCTTGTATAGTTCACAGTGAATGAAGGTGAAATATTCGAGGAAAATATTGATGTTGACGTAACATTTCAGTGTGTGATATCTGTGTGTGTTCGTCTCCCCGAACAGGGACCTCAGGGGAAAATGGGAATGCAGGGGCTTCCTGGGATTGACGGTCCTCCAGTGAGTACATCCAACATCCCTGTAGCTCATGTCCTTACGGACTTCCGTTCTGTACGCTCGGTCGTGTTGTAGCTAGCTGCACCGTGGTACAGAGTGTGTGTGTTCGTGGTGCAGTGGTCAGGCCCTGTGTGTTGTCTCATTAGATAATTCCTTAATAACGTTTGTCATTAGCATGCTGTCATATTAACACCTGGTCATTGTGTTACACTTACAGGGACATCCAGGCAGAGAGGGACCAGCTGGAGAGAAGGGGCTACTGGTGAGTTATACACACACACACAGTCCAATGCACACACATGCACGCACAGACACGCACACACACACACACACACACAAACACACACACAGACACACACACACACACATGCACGCACAGTCCAATACACACACACACACGTACGCACACACACACAGTCCAATACACACATGCACAAACACACTGTCCAGTGTGCACACACACACACACACACACACACACACACACACTCAGATACAGTTCATTATACACATACATAAACACAGTCCAATACGCACCTGCACACACACACACACACTCACACATTCACACACACACACACACACACACACACACACACACACACACACACACATACTCACTCCCACACACACACACACACACACACACACACATGCACTCCCACACAGCTGCTCCACTCACCTGGAGAATCAGTGGCATGATGTGAAGGAAATGCACGTGTCCAGAACGTGTGCTGGGAGTCTGAGCTGTGAAATACTTCCTCTTCCATCCTGCTGCAGCTGGGCCAGCTGTGTCACTATCGCTCGCCGAGCTTTGGCTTTTGTCCTTGTTCATTCTATCACCAGGGTAATTGCGCACTCGAACAATCGAGCCATCAGTGGCGTGCGCTTTCGCGTTGTCACGTCTTCTCTGAGCGCTCGCGTTCGGTCCACATCATCGTGCTTTCACATTAGCGCCCTGTCACTTGGCACGTGCCGACTCTAATTGCTCACTCAGAGCAGTCACATGCAGTCTGTAAATAGCACCATGCATAATCTTTTTTTCTCTTTCCTTTATTTAGGGATTACCCGGAGCACAGGGGCCTATCGGATACCCGGGGCCTCGAGGAGTCAAGGTGAGATTGTATGATCGTATGATTTTAAAACGCTGCTTGAAAAATCGTTGCTTGAACTCTTGTCTTCTTTCTCACATCGTGATTAAAATAACGTTCTTGAAACATTTCACACGGGAGGGCTTTTAAAACGCGCTGGGGGAGTTTTTCCAGCCATAGCCGAGCTCGGAATTCCCAGAATTGCAAACGACTTTTCAGAAAAGCACAGAGTGAATTCAAATGCAGGTTGTTTTTTGGTTTTTTTTGGCTTCCCAATGCATCAGGTGGGGGTGGGGGTGGGGGGGCAAAGCAAGATAAAAACAAATACACAGTCCAACGCACTGGTGAAAAATGAGTCTTGTTAGTCAGTGAATAAAAGATGATTTATAACGTGCTGAATCGAAAATATTTCATTTCCAGTGTTCCAGTGCTTTTTCACACGGGCTGCTTAAATTCTCCGTATTTTCGGCCTCCGGCCAACGCGATTGCTGTTCAAAACAAACAAACAAAAATCGAGTGGGAAAAAAAACCCAAAACACTCCTATATACTCTTATATTATTCCGGGTGATGTATTACCCGCATATCTGAATCATAATCCTAACGTCTATAGATTTCTGCTCTCATGTACGACGCACTTCCGTCTAATTTCCTGTATTTACACGCACCATTAAAGCATCACTATTAGACATTCTCGTGTTGTTGACAGTTAATTGGTGGGGGGTGGGGGGGGGGGGCAATATTTCAGGTGTGGAAGTGTCACGGCATCATCCTGCTTCACAGGTATTATCTTTTATGGTAGCTACAGTAGGCGGAAGGAAAAAACGGAGCATGAGCAGCATATGGGTTTAACGGGCTCTCGCTGTCAGACAACAGAACAAACCATTTGTCACAGTACACTTATTGTTATGTAAATAGCAATAAAGGCTAATTTAGCAGCCGCGACTTGACTAAATTAAAACGATCAATCACATCACGAACGAATGTAACACACAGGGTCTTTATACACACACACACACACACACACACACACACACACACACACACACACACACATAACACGCTGCAGCTGAAAGACACCTGCTGTCAATTACACACTTTATGTCGAAAGTATATAAAGTAATTACACCGTTATGTAATGTACAGTCTTCTACCCTACACACACACACACACACACACACACAGTCTAATACACATATGCACAAACACACTGTCCAGTGCGCACACACACACACACACATCAGTTACATCATGTATTGTCCTGCTTGTGATTAGAGACAGAATACCTTCAGTATTTAATCATGTTAAACGTTGTTTAATAGTTTGATTTATAAATTTAAACGTTATAAATGATATTATAAATAAGGATTTCTAAACAAATCCAAACCCATATTTACACTTACAGTAAAAAAGCTACATAGGGTTTACGTACATTAAATAAATGTGGTGCCTGTTTTTTTTTTTTTTTTTTTTTTTTTTTTTTTTTTTTTTTTTTTTTTTTTTTTTACGAGATCCCCGAGCCGAATATTAATGATTAAAATCGATTTTTACATAATAAACAAGTGAATAAATCAGAAAACAGATTTTTTTTTTACATGCTGTTTTAGTAAGAAAAGAAACGAAGCCATGATGATTATAGATAAAAACAAACAAACAAACAAACAATTGCAGAAAGAGAAATGGAAGTATGGTGGGGTTTTATTAAATTCATATGTACATTTTTTTCCTTGAATGTAATGTTAATTCTATGTTTAATTTTAGTTCCTAAGCAGCAATTCGTCACGTTTCTGACGAACCCCAAAAACACAGAGACTTTCCTGTGTCAGGAAACTACAATTCACCTCACTGTTACAAAGCGCTGACACTGGAGACTCCTTCCATCAATGTTAAATAAATCTCCTTACACAAAACCTCACTATGTCATCATAATACGTTTTTAAAATCTATTTCTGTACCTCGTCCGCCTGACGAGTCTGTGTCTAAGTTGTGCAGGAAAGAAACACCATATTAGACCACTGGACCTGCTGTCATGCCTTCTGACCAATCAGAATCAAGAATTCATCAGCGCTGTGGTATAAAAGATAGCTCATTTGAAAAGTTTTAGCCGTTCCATTCAATATCAGGACCAGCTGCCACTCATTATGACGAATGGTGTGTGTGTGTGTAAGGTGTGAGTCTGTGTGTTTTTCCCAGTGTGTATCATGTTATAAAAGCGGTTAGGGCGCTCGTTCAGAGACGTGGATATCTGAGCCTCTCTGACTGGGGTCAGTATTTTCCTCCCGGAGGCGATGCTGCGTGCTGAGACTCACGCTGCAGCGCTGATGCCTTTTGTTCTTTTCCAACAGGGCGCTGAGGGCGTGCGAGGACTGAAAGGAAGCAAAGGAGAGAAGGTATGAGGAAAAAAACAAAAGGCTTTCCATCTCACTGTTTCTCTCTGTCTTCGTTCTCTCAGAAGTCAGCGATGCTCTGGAGAATAGAGGTTACTCCCCCTGCACTTATCATCGGCAGAGATAAGCCCGGGCTGCGTGCCATGCCAATAGCGGCGTCTCCAGATAAATTGTTTTCTATAACACTCGCCTGGCGAGCTCATATTTACTGCAAAAACAAACAAACAAACAAAAAAAAGAGCTTGGTGTGCAATACAGTATCGTGAGAAACTGAGTTAGTGATGGATGAGCGGTTCTCGTCTGTTCACGGCAGGGAGAAGACGGCTTCCCGGGGACCAAAGGTGACATGGGAGCTGAAGGAGATCGAGTAAGAGTCTTTTATGGTCCTGTTTCAAACAGCGTCCGTTTTTTAAAAACGTCTTCCGGCATACGTGTTCGAAATAGAATGTTTAATGTAAGACAGCAGTCATAATTGTGTGTGTGTGTGTGTGCGTGTGTGTATGTAGGGTGACATTGGGCCTTCTGGATCCCGTGGCGAGGACGGACCAGAGGGCCTAAAGGGCCAGTTGGGACCTATTGGAGAACCCGGACCTCCAGGAATCGCTGGAGAAAAGGTGAAGTAGCAGCCGTTCAGAAATCTGTATTTAAAAACCATTCAGATTATAGTGTCAGTCACTACATATTTTCATTCATATCAACTTAACAAGGCGATATATCTATCCGGTAACTATAACTAGACACTAAATATCTAATATCTAATATCTTTAAATACAAATGCTAAAAAATTGAATCCAACTTTAAATCTTAAACTCTAAAAAACCTCTTAATCTTAATTCTTATAACTGCTCTTTCTCTTGGTGAAACTGGCTGCTGACAAAAAACAATGTTGTAACTGCAAGCTATATAAGGAATAAAACAGTTCATGTTGTAGGAAAATAATCAATTACCGTTACCATCCCTGTGTGAAAATGTATTTGCCCCCGTAGTTACTAATTCCCCAGATCTATGAAATTGCATTCATAATGGGGTTCAGCTGGACTAGACACAACCAGACCAGGCCTGATTACTATTAACCTCGTTCAATCAAATCAACACTTAAATAGAACTCTTTCAACAGCATGGAGTTGGTCTTACCCAGTAACTTACCCAGGTCTTACCCAGTAACACATTATGGCAACGTTGAAAGAAATTCCAGAAATAATGAGGAAGAAGGTGATTGAAATACATCAGTCTGGGAAAGCTACAAGGCTATTTCAAAGGTTCTGGGAATCCAGAGAACCACAGTGAGAGCCGTTATCTCCAAATGGAAAAAAACTTGGCACTGTAGTGAACCTTCCTAGAAGTGGCCGACCTTGCAAAATTCCTCCAAGAGCACAGCAACGACTCATCAAGGAAGTCACTATAGAGCCAAGGACAACATCAAAGGACCTACAGGCCTCTCTTGCGTTAATAAAGGTCACTGTTCATGACTCCACTATCAGAAAGACACTTGGCGAAAATGGCTTCCATGGAAGAGTGGTGAGGAGAAAACCACTGCTAACCCAGAAGAACATTAAGGCTCGTCTGAATTTTGCAAAACACACCTTGATGATGCTCAAACCTTTTGGGAGAATGTTCTGTGGACTGATGAGTCGAAAGTGGAACTGTTTGGAAGACAGTGGTCCCGTTACATCTGCCGTAAACCAAACACGGAATTCCACAAAAAGAACATCATACCTACGGTCAAGCATGGTGGTGGAAGTGTGATGGTGTGGGGATGCTTTGCTGCTTCAGGGCCTGGGTAACTTGCAGTAATTGAGGGAAACATGAATTCTGCTCTCTACCAGAAAATCCTAAAGGAGAATGTCCGGTCTTCAGTCCGTAAGTTTTAACTCAAGCGCAACTGGACAAATCCTAGTCCTAGAAGTAAGTGAAAGACTGATCTCCAGTTATCGGAAGCGTTTGGTTGCAGTTGTTGCTGCTAAAGCTAGCACAGCCAGATTTGAAGTTTAAGGGGGCAATTAATTTCTCACATGGGTGATAGGTCTTGGATAACATTTTTTTTGCTTCAATAAAAAAAAAAAAACTGTATTGTGTATTTACTCAGGTTGCTTTTGCTTTATGTTGTAAATCGTTTGAAGATCTAAAAAATATTTAGTATTAAATGTACGCAAAAACAGAAGAACTTTTTTCACAGCACTGTAGTTACATTGTGGAACATCAGCTAAACAAGTTAGTTCCTGCTATCATTTATGTTATAGCAGATATAAACACCAGCTTCTATCTCTATCTCTATCTCTATCTTCTATCTCTTTTTCTATCTCCCAATAAATAAAATAAAAATAAATAAATAAGAAACTAGAAAGCATAACCTCTTTTGTCCTGAAAACTTTCTTTCCCGTGTACTAAAATGGACTGACTGTTACACACTGGAGACTCCTTCCATAAATGCTAAATAAACATCTCCTTACAGAAAACTTCACCATATCAAGAATGATACATTTTCTTTCTTGAATAACAACATGCTTGATCACTATTATAAAATAACATCCTTTTTTTTTTTTTGTACAGAGCTTAGTCAAAAGTGTGAAATAAAATGAAAATCAGTAAGATAAGGTCAATAAATATCGAATATAATTAACGCAAGACTTATAATAAATGTCTCTCAGTTTTCGTTATATACGACATATTCGAATTTCTTCAGGTGAAAAGGTTATAAAACGATGGGAAACATGTGACGTGAACGTGAAAGGAGGTTAAATCTTAATAGATGGTGCTCACATTATAAACCTTGAGTCATTAAGTCTGATCGTTATGTACAGGATGTATTTACACCAAGCATGCCAGACGTTTAGGAATCAAAAGCAGCCATTTGTCTAGTCAGTCAGGGTCGCATTTAGAATAAACATTAATTCAACTGATTTTGGGGTCTTCTTAATTCATCTCCTCAGGGCAAACTCGGTGTCCCGGGGCTACCTGGCTATCCGGGAAGACAAGGCATTAAGGTAAGCTTGCTGCTTAAGCTGACGGCGTGAAGTGAAATGAGCAGCGACTGACGTTTCTTCGTTACATTAATATTTCAATATATCAATTAAACCAGGGCCAATTAATGCCTATTAAAGTCTCTGTTTCATTAATAGGTTATCAGAGACAACAATTAATGTTGGGTTTATTTATGGTAATGTGATTTCTGAGGTTAATTTGTGGTTAATTAAATCTAGAAGTAGATTAATGAGAGGAATACACTAATTGATTAGCCTCTGCTCTGGCCTGCAGGGATCCGTCGGCTTTCCAGGAGTGCCGGGTATGCCAGGAGAGAAGGGGAAGAGGGTAAGGGAGAGAGAAAGGCAATTGTGTGTATGTGTGTGTGTGTGTGTGTGTGTGTGTGTGTGTGAGTGTGAGTAGCCCTTATATGTGTGTGCTCATTTCTAGTCCTCTTCCTTTGCAGGGATCTGCAGGTACACCAGGCGCAGCAGGTGAAAGAGGTCCAAATGTAAGTGTAATAGACATACACACACACACACACACACACACACACACACACTGTGCCTGACAAAATAATAAATAATATGATGAGGTGGTTCATCTATGAGAAATATGGATGATGGACACGAGTCTCTGATGACCTGTGCATTGAAAGGAGAATATCATTCTGCCTGTGAGGCAAATTGAAATAGCAGTGACAAGCCGTGCCCTTTTCCCCGCCCTCATCTGGGGAATCTGTGTATGCCTTGTGGCTCAATTTTTAACGAGGTGGACACATCAGTAGCCAGGGCTCTCAGGACAAGCATCACTTCCCCATATATAAGCTCACAGATTCCCAGGATTTTCTTCAGATTGACAGAAGAGACAGACTAATGCCATGCTTTCCGGACTCGTGGCACAGCCGGTTTCGCTCTCCTGATTTTGAACTCACAATCTCCAGTTCAGATATGTTTGCATTTACAGCATGTCAGACACCCTTATCCAGAGCGACTTAAGTTTATCTTATTTGCGATCACATCTGAGCGGTTGAGGGTTAAGTAGTGTTGGGATTTGAACTCATGACCTTCCGATCAGTAGTCCAACGTCTACTAACCACTGAGCTACCACTACCACTGATAATGATTATGTCTACACTGACTCATCCCTACACTTGAACGTACAGTATATACATGTTTCTGTCTGTATGAATGCACTTACCTAGACAATCTCATCATAATCTATTACATTCCATTAACTACCGCTTTCTTGCCTTGGTTTCTGGGCAACACACCGGAGAGCTCACTTGCCGGGGGCGGGGCTAATCTCAAGGCCAGAAAAATGTAAATAATGGATCCATTGAATGGAAATACGGCACGTTTTTCTAAGGAAGTGCTCACCAACCCTGTTCCTGCAGATCTACCTTCCTGAACACTTCATGCCCACCTGACCATCTAATCATTGCTTTAAGAATTCTCGATCAATGAAAACAGGTGTGTGATTGTGGTTGGAGATCAAACCTGAAGGAAGGTAGATCTCGAAGAAGAGGTTTGGTGACCACTGCTCTAAGGTATCTCTGAAATAATATGGTCTTCAAATACATGACATGGTAGGTGGTGTATGATATTAAATTATGATCACCACTGTTTGGGCATTCGTTACAGTAAATAAGCTGCTTTGTACAGAGTGTTTGTACAGAAAGTCAAAGAAATATCCACCTCTACCGCATCATCCGAATGAAATTTCCCAACAGTCGTCATTAAATGGTAGAGCAAGCTGATTGATTAAACCTTGGTTGCTTTTAGGAAACTAGGCCTGCAGCATTATTCTAAAATAGCATCGAATAAGGTCAAGCTGTGTACTGAGTAACTGATTTATGACTATGTCACTTTCACCACAGGGGGCACGTGGAGGCCGAGGGGCACGAGGAGCTACAGGAGCACCGGGAGCCAAGGTGAGGAAATCTACACCTGTTTCTCTCTTTCGCTTCATCTTGTTCTTGTGTGGTTTTTTAACCATTCTTACACTACACTGCAACTCTATAAAAAATGTAGGAGTTGTGAAATTTTGATGAAGGCTGGCTTTCTAACAAAAATGTTCCAAATGCACGGTGAGTTTCTTGTATTTAATTCTTTTGTTCTGTTAGGGCTCGTCTGGCCACGACGGCTCACCGGGTCCCACGGGAGACAAGGTACATTTTCACCATTAGAGTAAAGAGTGTATTAACTTTCATAGTTTTATAATGTGTTCTTATGCCAAATGTGCATCGATGTTTGGAACCAAGCTCATAATTGCGAGTGTTTTGTTTAACATCTAATGGGAGTGAGACAGAATGAGGTTTAGCCTGCGGTTTGTTTGCGAACGGAGCTGCTTTTACAGCCACGCAGAGAATAAGTGCTGAACTTGTACTTCTAAGATCAGTTTAGAACAACTCACAAAAATGCCAACAATAACTTATCTTAAACTTATGCTAATCTTTTTTTCTCTGCTCTGTACTCTGCTTTGTCATAGGGTCCTCAAGGACCACAGGGACAGAACGGGTTTCCAGGACCCAAGGGACCAAATGTAGGCATTATGCATCATTATGACAGTAGCGTTCTCTGAGGGAGTCAGTGTGTTTCTGTTCTAAGTTGTTGCCATCTATTTGTAGGGCCCTCCAGGAAAGGACGGGCTGCCAGGTCATCCAGGCCAAAGGGGGGAGCCGGTGAGTCTGATAGGAAATATCTTCAGAAGCCAGAATGTTTTATTTTTCATTACAGTGTTTGGTGTGTCCAGTTCTTCACAGCTCTAGCAAGAATTGTGATAAATTGATGCAGTGTGACATCAAGAGAGGGCAATGAAATCTACGCAAATCAGCCATGTTAAAAATTTGCTTTGAGGATTTGGTGGACATGACTATTGCATTTCTTCATGCAGGGATTCCAAGGGAAAACAGGACTACCAGGACCTGTCGGAGTGGTCGGACCACAGGTGAGACTGAGGACACAGTCCAGCCAAACAAACTTTCCTACATTCCATGTATTATTTTCTAAATTTGAGATTGATTTTGTATGGTTTCTTTTAGGGCAAAACTGGAGAGACTGGACCAACTGGGGACAGAGGTCACCCTGGGTCACCGGGACCTCCAGGAGAACAAGGTCTGCCTGGATCGGCAGGCAAAGAAGGTGCCAAGGTAAGTGAGCACCTTGTCATTGTCATCATCATCATCATCATCATCATCATCATGTTCCTCAAAACTTTAATCGAGGAATCAAGCTATTAGCTCACGTTGAAACCGAGCAATCTTTTATGTGTTTTCTGGTTTCCAGGGTGATCCGGGACCCATGGGGATTCCAGGAAAGAGCGGCCCTGCTGGGCGCCGTGGGTTTAGAGGCAGTCGAGGCATGCCAGGCTCCACGGTATAACACAACTCAACTTATTTGATCTTGCCTTCTCAGGCAGCAGAATTGGCATTATGCACTGTGTAGAGAACGTTCTTGAGAATACATAGCAGGAGTGCTGTAGGCAAACAGTGTTTCATGCTGTTTGAATTATTGACTGTGTTTGTGTTTTTTTGTGGATTGTAAGGGTGCTGCCGGTTTGAAAGGTGAAGAAGGACCTCCTGGTGCGGCAGGAGCGATTGTAAGTGCACTTTGAGATGGCAAGAGTCGAAAATGTCAGCTAGTCTCTAAAACGATGTCAGGGAGGACAACAGGAAGAGAAGTTAAAATGATTCAAAATGATTTCATAAAGGACAGCAGGAACGATGTCTAAAATGATATGAGAGCGAACATCATGAACAGTGACTAAATGATTAGCAGGAACAGTAGCTAAAACAATTAGCGGGAACAGAATAAAACAGAAAGATGATCATGGTCATGTCAGAGAGGACGGCAGGGAGAGTGTTTAAAATGATAACAAAGAGGACGGCAGGGAAATTGTCCAAAATGATGTCAGGAAGGACAGCAGTAACAGGCATTAAAATTATCAGTAGGATAATTTATACTAAAATAAGGACAGGGTCTAACATGATGTCAGAGAGGACAGCAGGGACAGGTTATAAAATGATGTCAGAGAGGACATTAGTAACAGAGTCTAAATGATGTCAGAGAGGACAGCAAGGACAGGGTCTAACATGATGTCAGAGAGGACAGCAGGGACAGGGTCTAACATGATGTCAGAGAGGATAGCAGGGACAGGGTCTAACATGATGTCAGAGAGGACAACAGGGACAGGGTCTAATATGATATCAGAGAGGATAGCAGGCACAGGGTCTAAAATGATGTCAGAGAGGACAACAGGGACAGGTTATAAAATGATGTCAGAGAGGACATTAGTAACAGAGTCTAAATGATGTCAGAGAGGACAGCAAGGACAGGGTCTAAAATGATGTCAGAGAGGACAACAGGGACAGGGTCTAACATGATATCAGAGAGGACAGCAAGGACAGGGTCTAACATGATGTCAGAGAGGACAACGGGGACAGGGTCTAACATGATGTCAGAGAGGACAGCAAGGACAGGGTCTAACATGATATCAGAGAGGACAGCAAGGACAGGGTCTAACATGATGTCAGAGAGGACAACGGGGACAGGGTCTAACATGATATCAGAGAGGACAGCAGGGACAGGGTCTAACATGATATCAGAGAGGACAGCAAGGACAGGGTCTAACATGATGTCAGAGAGGACAACGGGGACAGGGTCTAACATGATATCAGAGAGGACAGCAGGGACAGGGTCTAACATGATATCAGAGAGGACAGCAAGGACAGGGTCTAACATGATATCAGAGAGGACAGCAAGGACAGGGTCTAACATGATGTCAGAGAGGACAGCAGGGACAGGGTCTAAAATGATGACAGAGATGACAGCAGGGACAGGGTCT
The DNA here is from genome assembly GCF_001660625.3 of Ictalurus punctatus. Taxonomy (NCBI): domain Eukaryota; kingdom Metazoa; phylum Chordata; class Actinopteri; order Siluriformes; family Ictaluridae; genus Ictalurus; species Ictalurus punctatus. The sequence goes on along the minus strand of NC_030439.2, from coordinate 17,903,151 downwards.
AACATGATATCAGAGAGGACAGCAAGGACAGGGTCTAACATGATATCAGAGAGGACAGCAAGGACAGGGTCTAACATGATGTCAGAGAGGACAACGGGGACAGGGTCTAACATGATATCAGAGAGGACAGCAGGGACAGGGTCTAACATGATGTCAAAGAGGACATTAGTAACAAGCTCTAAAATGATATCAGAGAGGACAGCACTAATCCTGGTCCTGCAACATCTTTCCACAGGGTGCTACAGGCGAGAGAGGACCTTCTGGTCCTGCCGGTGGGATTGGTCTTCCTGGCCGTGCTGGAGGAGTCGGGTCTGCTGGACCAGTGGGCGAGAAAGGAGAACCAGTAAGAACCTGAAATTACTTTCTGTTCAAGTCAGGCTGTTTTTAAAAAAAAAAAAAAAAAACTCATACTACATTGATTTCCTTAGGGAGAAAAAGGACCTACAGGTCCTGCTGGACAGGATGGAGAACAGGGGCCTGTCGGTCTACCAGGAACTGCTGGATCACCAGGTCCACCTGGAGACGATGGTGATAAGGTATATGTACAGTGAACTTCTGGTGTGATTGATGATGATCATGCGACATGCCAAACATTAAAACCAATCTCATTCTTATTTAGGATCAGAGACAATACATAACTCTGTCTTCACTGTGTCATAACAGTGTCATAAATTTTATATAGAAGATGGATGGATGGATGGATAAGCAGTGTTATATGATTCAATTAACCTCAGTTGGCAAGTTTTACTGTTGTATTAATAATATATGCAATATTAGTAGGGTTACCTAACATAGGGTTACGTAAGCCCATCATGATGACTAAAATAAACATTTAGAAAGGCTTATTCGCTCTGTTTTCATAATGTTAGATCTTGCTGACATAACACTCGAGCCAAGTGACTCAGAGCTGACTTCCATTAATAAATTTCATAGTATTACTCAGGAGTCAAAAATCTATGTCACTTGACTCATGTATTGTATGTAGCTCTATGAAGAAGATTTTATTTTATTTTAATTGCTGATAATTTACAAACCTTTGTATGGGTTCCTATAGGGAGAGACTGGAGGTCCGGGACAGAAAGGAAGCAAAGGAGACAAAGGAGACCCGGTAAGAATGACGTCATTTTAATGTGTGAAGTACCGATTAAATTCTGTCATTAAGGGAATGACAAAACCATCATAACACTGTTTCTTGTTTTTTAGGGACCTCCAGGACCAACAGGAAGTGTAGGGCCAATTGGACCCCCTGGACTGCCAGTATGTCCACCATTACACTTACTGACTACTGCAGATTATGTATATGTATATATTGTAAATAAATATATAGTCAATTGTCAAACTTGAAAACAGAGTACAAATGATGTGACTAATGTATATACATCAGTATAGACCTCTGTTTCTTCAAAAAGCGAACCATGTCAGCATTTCAAAGACAGAACCGAAATCTTTCAGGGTGTAGATGGGGAGCCAGGGCCCCGGGGCCAACAGGGGATGTACGGACAGAAAGGTGATGAAGGACCTCGAGGACTCGTAGGTGCCACTGGACCACCAGGCCTGCAGGTATAGAAATCCATCTGAGTTTCCATCGCCTGCAGTCAGTGCACTTAATGAATGCAGTGACTCTAATGATCTGTACTTGTGTGTGAACAGGGAATGCCTGGACCCCCGGGGGAGAAGGGAGAGAGCGGCCATGTTGGACCACTGGTAAAAAATACAGCCTCCTTCTCCTCTGTTCTCTGCCTAATGTGTTTATTCCTGTTTTCAGAAATGAATGGAAATGAATCATTTAATGGTTTGGCCCTGTGGTATGCTAATTTACAACATACAAAACCTCCACCTTGTACAGATTAAGCAAGAATCATTACTTTTCTCATTGCTTTTATATCGTATATCAATGTTACAAGCGATAACTAAACTAAAGTTTTATTTATTATTGCTATTAATAGGCTATATTCATAAGCCCTTCATTACAAATGACATAAACATAGAAAAACGTTTATAAAACCTTATTCCAATGTTCATTAGTTGTCATACAGACTGCTTATGTCAAGTTGGCATAACACCAGTCAAGTCACATAGGGCTGACATAAGGCAACTGACTTTCCAGCAAATGTACTCCTGTTATGATAATTGTATCATATAATTGCAATCTTGTGACCTGATAAACATTAAAATGCTCTAATTTCGTGTCAGAGAAAATATACATATCATTACAGTGTCATAAGTCTGTTATAAGTTTCCATAAATCTCTCATAAACAGATGCAAGCTGTCACATTATGATCCGCGTCAGTTCATTTCTGGCAAACGTTCTGTCCGTACATTTATTTTTATTGAAATGAATAGTCATGTGTTTAGTAGCAATACATATTAAACAGATTATGGAGGTGTGTTGAGCATATCCAGGATTTGGACCCAAAGGGGTGTGAATGACATTTTGATAAATAAAAAAAAAAAAAAAAAAAATTAAAAAATCACATCAAATGAAGTCTCTTAATGAGATCCAATATCTTAATGAGATCTAGAAGCAAAACAAAGGAGCATGTTCAGTCACTATTAAATAAATTTGCATATTCTTGAAAGACCTAACGCCTATCAGGCCAAGTTTATTTTGTAAACCTTCTGGTTATCAAACGTTACGTTTGGTGCTCAGACCGTTAATTAGTTGTGGAAACATAAATATCTATGTGGATGTACAGTATCAGTAGACCACTGCTGTAAACAGATGGGGGAACCCAGGATGCTGTCATACTCCACATTTCCCCTCAATAAAGTATTCTCTATCTACTCATAGGCAGTACTGATGGTTATTTAAGCATTTCATAAATGCTACCATGTCCCCAGTATGTGTGTGTGTGTGTGTGTCTGTTCACATACCAGAGTGATGATAGAAGCAAAAGAGATAGATAGGAATCGGAAATGGAGGCTTTTCCATAAGTGTGTGATGTGTCTCTTAGGGAAAAGTGACAACAGCAAGACAGAGAAAGAAAGAGAGAGAGAGAGAGAGAGAGAGAGAGAGAGACAGGATGAGACACACCGTTGGTGAGGATGAAGACAGCGTGACAGCTGTTAATCAGATTACTGTGAGCCTGGACCATCTAACGAGCATGCTCCTTTGTGGCTAGCTTCTCACGGCCCTGTCAGGCATGAAGGAAGGCAAAAAGCAGTTTGACTAAAGCTGGTTTAGACAAAGTGCAGTAAAAAAAACCAACAACAAAAAAACAAACCAGAAGGCCAAGCAAAGCCAGATCATCTTCCTGTGAAGTGTGTACATGTTGGGGATCGTGGGATTTTCCAGCTCTCTTGCAGAGTCAGTTTCATTTTTATTGAGTGTTAGATTTCAAAGTGTGAAGGCAGATGCTTCATGGACTAAAGGGTTTATTGGTTGAGATTTGTCAAAAATTTGTCAGGGTTAGGTGTTGGGGTTGGGGTTACTATTGGAGTTGGGGTTAGGATTGGAGTTGGGGTTAGAATTGGAGTTAAGTTTGAGGTTGGGATTAGGGTAAATCCCGAATTTGGGTTGAGATTGAGGCTAGGATTGTGGTTTGCAGTTTTAGGTTAGGATTTGGATTAGTGGTTGGTGATTAGAGGATTGTGGTTGTGGTAGGATTTGGATTGGGGTTGGAGTTAAGGATAAGGGTTGGGGTTCGGGTTAGGACTGTGGTTTGCATTAGGATTGAGGTTGAAGGTGGGTTTAGGGGTAGCTGTAATTGTATCACAGTTAGGGTGGATTAGGTGTTAGGGGTTAAGGTTTGGGGTTAGGATTGGGGTTCGGGCTTGGATTAGGATTGGAGTTAGGGTTGGGTTTAGGATTGAGTTTGGGGTTAGGGTGAGTCCAAATGGTAAGGGTTTAGGGGTTAGGGTCAGTGCTGATTAGTTGGGTTTAGGATTGGGCTTGGGTTAAGGTTAGGATTAGGGTTGGGTTTAGGATTAATATTGGGGTTAGGGTGAATACAAATGATTAGGGTTCAGGGTTAAGGTTTGCGTTAAGGTTAGGATTGGGGTTAGTGTAATAGAGTGGACAGGTTGGATTGATTACTGGCAGGAAGGAATTTCATTATTTCAGGAATGAAAGACAGGTGATAGGGTGCTCATTAAAACTCACAGCGAGCTCGGCCGAAAGAAAAAAGAATGTAGGAGGGGAAAATGAGGCTCCTTGCAATGGCCTGTCACCGTGGTGTCAGCGAGCGATGATGAGGTGCACTGAAAACCACTTTTCTGACATCGACTGCAAGAAGTGCTGATGAAACAGAAAGACGGAGTGAGTCTGTCAGCAAAAGGGTCAGGCCAAGGAGAGTCCAAAAGAGAGAGTGCAATGTGATTGGATGCATAATAAATGATAAATACCTGTGTTTTCCTCATTTCATCAGGGCCCTCCAGGACAACACGGTCCCAGAGGTCCTGTGGGATCCACTGGCGCAGAGGTAAGTGTCCTCATATCCTTGCAGTACTCTGCTATAGGACATATTTACACCCATGAGGCAGGAGGATAGCGCTGACGGCTGGTTGGAGCTGAAATAATAACCCTGCTCTCCAGGTGACTCATAACAAGGCCGATGTGCTTTGTAGCCTTTGATTCGACATATCCTCGGCTCTAATGGCTTCTCCTACCAGCCATGGTGCCTGATATATATCTACAGCAGATCAGATACACCCTGTTTGTGCTGGGGAGATGGAATTAATGCGCCGTGAACGTATATAATTACCTAGCTAATGTTGGCAGTATGTTCACTCACCTCCTGGTATCTCCATCTCTCTATTTTTTCTTTCCTGATTTTGAGCGTTTTGAATTATTCACTCGTAGACTATGATCTCTGGGTGCGAGTTATATTTACTTCGCTATGAAAGATTAAGCAGCATTAGACTCTCATCCCTGAGAGGGAGTTATATTTACCTCTGTTAATGGCCACCTCTCAACATCCTCCCCTTATTAATAATTGAAAAGTCTGCAGCGTGGTGATGAGAAGAGGCGAGACGAGACGAGACGGACGAGGCAGGTGGCTCTGAGAAAGTGGGGACGTAGGGATGTAACTGAATATGAATGCATCATTCGGAGTGACCAGATAATGGATTTACAGTGTTCGTTCATTCATCCTTTCCTTACAACAGCAATTCAGTAAAAAAAAAACCCTTCCAGTTTAGGCCACGCCCACTTCATGTTTAAAGCCGAATGCAGATGCAGACTTGAATATTTGGAGCACTAAACAGATACAACAGATACAGGTAGTGGCATTGCTTTACACACCCAGCGGATGAGGTGCTCTAGGAAGTGTGTAGTGATGAAGTCGCAGGTATCTACCAATGGGTCATCCATTCGGACAAAAGCTTGCAGATATACAGGGTTCAGGCTCCAGCAGCTGCGTCAACACTCACCTCAGTTTAGCCTCAAATCAAGGACAAGCACCGCAGTGCAGACATGCAGTGGTTGATACAGAGCTTTGGCTTAATACGATGTGATTTGAAGTCTATAGGGACAGCATGTGGTGTTTAATCAATAATCACACCTTCTTTCATCTTATAAAACAATGCTATGATGCAAGGGGAGTGTGTGTGTGCGCGTGTGTGTGACTGTGTGTTAAGGCATTGGTGTAGAGTGGTGACCATTTTGAATGGACCAGATCTCAGTTTTGAAAGCTGGGATCATTTTAAGTCGGAGAGAGTGTGTTCAACGCATTGCTCGCTCGAGCATTTACCTGCAATCGTTGTAGTACTATTTGGGAAATTCATAGATGACTTTAAAACATTTTCAGAAAATAAATAACAACAAATAATCCAAATACAAAATATGTAATGTCATGGTGGCTTAGCAGTTAGCACGTTTGCCTCAGAGCTCCAGGGTTGGGGGTTTGATTACCGACACCAACCTGTGTGTGTTTGGAGTTTGCATGATGTCCCCGTGCTTCGGGGTATCCCATGGGCACTCCAGTTTCCTCCGCCAGTCCAAAGACATGCAAAAGGTATGCACTGTACGTACGCTCGTGCCCCAAGTTCCCTGGGAGAGGCTCCAGGCTCCCCGCAGCCCTGTGTAGGATAAGTGGAAGAGAAAATACATGGATGGATGGTCTAAGATGTGTTAAATATCCTGATACCACAGCACTGTCGAAAGCTCGATCCTGATTGGTCAGATAGTGTTGCCTAATATGTTTTTGCTTCTGTAGTAACAACATAAAACACGTTAAAAAAAAGTATAACTGTTGATATAGTGAAGCTTTCTGTGGGAAGACCCACAGAAGCGTTTATGGAAGGAGTCTCCAGTGTCGGCGCTTTTTGTAACAGTGTACGATTCGTCTGTAACACGACAAGCTGAAATGTTTCCGTTTTATTAACGTCACCTCCGAGAAAAAATGCGAGGCTGGTGACGGAACGACTGTTTATACATTCCAAGATTAAACGTAACAATAATGTTAAATGTTATAGTACACGAAATACACATTATACAATAATGTATGAATTGTGTCACTTTATTTCACATTCGTTGTGCTTTTGTTTACCTAATTATGAAAACGAATACATAAATGAAGATAAAAATAAAGCACATGCTTACTGTGAGTGTATGTTTGTGTGTGTGAGAGAGAAAGTCACTCTTGGTCTTCCCATGGTTTCAGGGTGCTCAGGGGATGCCTGGTGGAGTCGGCCAGCCTGGTTTAGTAGGAGAAAAGGTAGGCGAGGACGGGCAAAAATACATATAAAAAACTGTATTTTATAAATGTTATGTTTAATTAGGTTTTTGTACTTTGCATACATTGTAATAATGTATTTAGCTTTAATGCTTTAAACAATTTGAGAGGCACAAGTTAAGTGTTGCTTAATTGAATAACTACAAGGTAAGGAATAACAACGTATTGCTGTAAAGTCAGTCCTTTCATCCCAACAAAAATATAAATGACTTAACAATCTCTTTAATGACCATAAAATACAAAATTCCAAAATAGTCCTTTGATACTCAAGAACATATTTCATTACCTTCTTAATCCCCTTGTTTTGTATTAAGGGTGAAGACGGAGAGGCTGGGAATCCAGGAAACGTGGGTGAAACTGGTCCCCCTGTGAGTTCATCTCTTTCCTTGAGCGCAGGTTCTCCTCAGTCCTCGGGGCTCAGTGTGTAACCTTCTCATTTGCTCTGCTTCACAGGGTGAGAAAGGAGATGTGGGTGAGAAAGGGGATACGGGCCCCCCCGGTGCCGCTGGACCCCCAGGAGTCCGAGGCCCACCCGGAGAGGACGGACCCAAAGGAAACCCAGTAAGTGTGATAAATCTTTATGCTTCAGAGCAGCTCTAGTGAGACTCTTAAGGCTTCACTCCTGCCATTAGCTGTACGTCAATAGTGGGTTTTCCCATTCAACTCATTTGTATAATTTGCACATAAAACCTGAATGAAATTAACAGAAAACACCAAAATATCTCAAATAAGTGTTGGCCGAGGTGGATGCGTTATTCTACTGATAAAGAAATGTGCTGATTTTGTGACAAACTGAGCAGGTTTCAGGAAAAAATACTGTGTAAAAATGTCAAATCAGCACGTCTAACACCTAACACCCTTTGAAAAAAATAGTAATAGTATTAATATTAATAGCAGCAGTAGTAGTAGCAGTAGTAGAAGTAGTAGTACTGGAAGTAGTTCTAGTATTGGTAGAAGTAGGAAGAGTATTAGTATTAGTAGCAGTACTAGAAGTAGTAGTTTTGGTAGTAGTAATAATAATAATATTGGTATTGATAGTAGTCGTAGTATTAGTGGACATTATTGTAGTAGTAGTAGTAATAGTAGCATTGGTTTTAGTTGTAGTAGTATTTATAGCAGTAGTTGTAGTAATAGAAGTCAACATAATAGTATTTGTGTGGGTAGTAGTAGCAGTAGTAGTAGTAGTAATAGTAGTAGTAGTAGTAGTAGCAGTAGTAGTAGTAGTAATAGTAGTAGTAGTAGTAGCAGTAGTAGCAGTTGTAGTAGTAGCAGTAGTAGTAGTAGTAATAGTAGTAGTAGTAGTAGCAGTAGTAGCAGTTGTAGTAGTAGCAGTAGTAGTAGTAGTAATAGTAGTAGTAGTAGTAGTAGCAGTAGTGGTGGTAGTAGTAGTAGTAGTAGCAGTAGTAGTAATAGTAGTAGCAGTAGTAGTAGTAGCAGTAGTAGTAATAGTAGTAGCAGTAGTAGTAGTAGTAGTAGCAGTAGTAGTAGTAGTAGTAATAGTAGTAGTAGCAGTAGTAGTAATAGTAGTAGTAGCAGTAGTAGTAGTAGTAGTAGCAGATGTAGTAGTAGCAGTAGTGGTGGTAGTAGTAGTAGTAGCAGTAGTAGTAGTAGCAGTAGTGGTGGTAGTAGTAGCAGTAGTAGTAGTAGTAGTAGTAGTAGTAGTAGTAGTAGTAGCAGTAGTGGTGGTAGTAGTAGTAGTAGCAGTAGTAGTAGTAGCAGTAGTGGTGGTAGTAGTAGTAGTAGTAGTAGTAGTAGTAGTAGTAGTAGCAGTAGTAGTAGTAGCAGTAGTGGTGGTAGTAGTAGTAGTAGTAGTAGTAGTAGTAGCAGTAGTGGTGGTAGTAGTAGTAGTAGTAGTAGTAGTAGTAGCAGTAGTAGTAGTAGCAGTAGTAGTAGTAGCAGTAGTATTGATGATTGTAGTAGTATTTTACATGTCACTGTATTTTCATCATTAGCAAGTCCTTGCTGAAGAACTCACCCAACTGAGAGAGAGAGAGAGCGAGAGCGAGAGAGAGAGAAACCGTGCTAGTGTTTTCAGTGCTATTTTCTATGTTTTCTCCTGTCTGATTTTGAGATAAGCACAGCTGTATCAGAGGTATAACTTCAGAAGAATACCTTCGCCTGAACCTACACTATATACTAATCAGAATCAGAACTATGCCTGTGTCAGCTACCTGCTTTACCCCACAAACAGAAACTGAGGTGACTTTTTTTTGCTCACGCAGCCTCTTTGTGCCTGAGTGATCTCAATTGCCTCTAGCTAGCTTTTTTCTATGTACAGTTGTTTTTACGCAGTAGATGACATGAGGTTACAGTGAGCAGTTCTACCTCACATATTTTTAAAAGCTGTGAAATAATCAGGAATTAGCAAAATGGCTCACCATTTTTCAGTATACACCCGAGAGGGTTCCAGCAAGTGGTGTGATAGCTAGGCCATGGGCTAATTACCCTGTTGTCGCCGGAAGGGCGTCAGTGTGATAGAAGATAGCTACATTTTAAAAAGCTCATTTTATGCCAGAAGCTCTGATTGTAACGTCGCGGCGTGAAGCTTTTTTAAACTATCTGGAGACAAGAAGCGCCTCAGCAGCAATGAAATTTGCTCAATAATCTTGTTTTTGAGACGTGCCTTGAGCGCCGTGCTCCTAACAATATGTACAAAATACACACAGCAAGGTTTTTGACTCATGACTCGTGTAAACGTGTCGTACAGAGTTTTCTGTAAGTAAATGTTTTAAATCCCCGTAGGGCCCTATTGGATTTCCCGGAGACCCAGGACCTCCTGGAGAGGCAGGTCCGAATGTAAGTGCACTTAAATGCCAGCTACTGTCACTGATTATTGCTGTGGTTAGAGCATTGAATGTTTTCATTCTGTAGCATGGCATGTTGGTCCATTTTATGCCTCTATAAATGTCACATGCAGGGTATTGATGGTGGACCAGGAGCAAAGGGAGATAATGGAGAGCCTGGGAAAGCTGTAAGTGTTTGTAAATTCTAACCGTTGATGCACATTCATATTAAAAGTACTGGAAACTTGGAATAATGCTCTGGAAATATATTGTGTTGTGTACAGGGACCACCAGGGGCTTCTGGAGAACCGGGACCTCCTGGACCACCAGGGCGGAGGGTGCGTGTTTTATTATTCATTGTTTATTTAACATATATCCGATTATTTATGTAAAATCAGTGATTGGAATATATCTAGAGTATGTTTTGCTTTATTCGAACAGGGTCATATAGGTGCTGCGGGGAATGAAGGAAAGCAGGGGAAGAGTGGAGCAAAGGTGAACAATTGTTGCACTCACATCATTTCTGACACTCTTTAGATATCACACAGAATCTAGGCAATATAACTAAAAAAAATTTTGTGCCAGGGCTCACCTGGTTCTGAGGGTCCACCTGGAAAAACAGGACCTTTAGGACCCCAGGGACAACCTGGAAGGCCTGGTCCAGAAGGGCTACGTGGGATCCCGGGCCCTGCAGTGAGTATCCGATATCAGACTAAGCAAAACACTCTCAAACTATGTGGCTAGGCCTTCCCACAAATCAATCTGCCTTGGGTTAATCAATCTTTCTGCATCCTCTTCAGGGAGAACAGGGTTTAAATGGTCCCCCCGGACAGATTGGACCACCCGGCCCTATGGTACGTGCTTCGACAGTTCTCTCACTCGTTCATCGACCCACCACTGTATCTAATACAGCTCCTGATTGATTTAGGTTGTGATAAATTTAGGCTGGTGGGAGACTGAGCCTTCTCTTTAATCATCTTCTTTCTTTTTTTTTTTTTTTTTTTTTTTTTTTTTTTTGCTTTTATAGGGACCTGCTGGACTGCCAGGACTGAAAGGAGATCAAGGCAGCAAAGGAGAGAAGGTGAGAGACTCGTAATGAGTGCACAGATGGAGCTGATCATTATAATGTCCTAAACCTTTACAAGATCTCACCTGTTATCCCTGATCAGATTAAAGCCAGTACAGCACATTCTTGAGTATTTCCGTTTGTGTTCTACAGGGTCACGGAGGATTGATCGGACTCATCGGGCCTCCAGGAGACATGGGGGAGAAGGGTGACCGAGGCTTGCCTGGAAATGAGGGAATAAATGGTCCTAAAGGAAACGGGGTACGTACAGTACATATAATACATCAGCTCTTACATCACGCAATAACACGCTGCAGCATAGATTTATTACCTGCGTGTCTCAGTGATTAATATTGCAAATTTCCCATGTGACATGCAGGGTGTTGTTGGATCTCCTGGTCCTACTGGGCCTCCTGGACCTCCTGGACTTTCTGTAAGTACTGATTGATCACTTCCTGAGTGATGTTTTTGTCAAGTCAAGTCAAGTCACGTCAAATTGATTTATCAAGCACATTTAAAGACAACAACAGTTGATCCAAAGTTCTGTACAAAACATTCATTTCAAGGCCTTGATGCTCACGTACAAGACCTTGTCTGGAACAGCGCCCCCTACCTCAACACTCTCCCGAATTGTTCTCCGCTTGATATATCTCTTTGCTTGTGTTTCCTCATTTGTAAGTCGCATTGGATAAAAGCCAATGAACCTGGAGCCTATCCCAGGATGCATCGGGCATAAGGCGGGGTACATCCTGGACAGGGTGCCGATCCATCGCAGCTAAATGAATAAATGTAACAAAGAATAAAAATAGGTTTTAAGAGAAGATTAAAAATTGCTAAAGATGGACCGGACCTCACGTGAAAAGGGAGACCAAAGTTTGGGACCAACCACAGAAAAGGCTGAATCCCCCGTCGTCTTAGTACGACAACGGGGGACAGATAATAGTAAGAGAGTAAAGGTGAAGAAGTGTACGAAACCAGAAAGAGCTTTGCATACATCAATTCGAATTTTAAAATCAGTTCTAAACTTGACAGGAAGCCAGTGAAGAGACGCCAGAATCGGGGAAATATGACCCCTCTTTTTGGGCTCTGTTAAAAATCTCGTTGCTGCGTTTTGCACAAGCTACGGACGAGAAAGCGCGATTTATTTGTCTTCGGCTTCTCCTTGTCCGTTTGTTTTCGTCGTGTCGTGTGCCTTTGTTTTGGATTTGCTCTCGTCTCCGCCCCACATCCTGCCATCGGTATGTTTTTCAAATGTGTTTTCCTGTTCTGTGTTAGCCGTCGATTAGTCTGTCCACCTGTACCACTCGGTTTCTTTGTAGCGTCGCGAAGTCTTACCAGGAATTGTTTTAACCAGGCTATTTTCTAAGACTTGTTTCCTTGTCTGGTTTTTTTTATTCTTGCCTGTGTTTTGACATCGATTACGGATCTTCCATGTTTAACCCAGGCTGAATCCTATCTGGATGAGATTTGACCCTAATGCGATTAGCCCCTGTGCTGAGTTTACACAATCACATCCGTCCTCAAATCACCACAGCATGTTACGCATGTGTTATTATATGGAATTTGCAGTATATATATATATATATATATATATATATATATATATATATTACACATATTAAATCTACAAGACAATGGTAGGAAATAATCTTTTAAATCTATTTTCAGCAAGATTCCATTGTATGTTTGCAGTTTCTTGTCTATATTTATGGGATTTTGCGATCAGACGCTCTTTGCCAGGATCCCTTCAGGTGAAAGGTGTATAATATAATAAAAAAGCCTCGTCTGCGCTAGATGGAACACTTTGTAACAGCCAGGGGCCTGAAAAGCTCTTAAAAGTAATAGAAAGTGGAATAAAAGTTGGCATTTATATCATTTTCAGAAATGCTGTATGGATTGTTTCCATATTATTATTTTATTTATTTATGTATCAACCTTTTATTTATTTTTTATTTTTATTTTTTAAATGAAGGAACGTCTAGATCTGTGGTTCTCAAAATGGGGGGGGGGGGGGGGATTTTTGTTTGTAAATTCAGTTGGATTAAAAGCAATGGATATCACAGCCTGCCATAATTTATGATATGAATCGTCGGTTTTTAAAAAATGTGTTTGTAGTAAATTAGCTTATTCGACTGATCCCTTGGGTTTAATCCAAGCCTTAGTAACACAAAAACAAACCCATAAATAATGTCAACTTGAATCAAATAAAATGTGTTCTGTTGGTGGAACGTTCAAAACTAGAAAGCTATATAATAATTCTGAAATGAGGGTGCGCATACTTTAGGACTCAACCTTACTCTCTCACTCTTCTCACTATCATCAGGGTGCCATGGGTGAGAAAGGATCCAAAGGAGATGAGGTTTGTACTTCTTTCTCTGTGAACTTATTTTTAAAATCCTCTTTTTTCACACACACACACGCGGTCTCCTCCGAAACTATTGGAACGGCAAGGCCGGTTCATTTGTTTTTGCTGTAGATCGAAGACCTTTGGGTTTGAGATCAAAAGACGATTATGAGAAGACAGAGTTTAGAATTTCAGCTCCTGGTATTGACATGTAGACGTGTTAAACCTACATAGAAAATAACACATTTTGTATCAGAGCAGCCGATTTGCAGGCGATCAAAAATATTGGAACATGTGCCTGGCAGGTGTTTCCTGGTAATGATAGTGATAATGAGTCTTTATCGGTCATGTGTACACTACAGCACGGTGAAATACATTTTTTTCTTCGCATATCCCAGCATGTTAGGAGGTTGGGGTCAGAGCACAGGGTCAGCCATGATACAGGGCCTTGCTCAAGGGCCCAACAGTGGCAGCTTGAACCCCTGACCTTCTGATCAATAAACCAGCCTTAACCGTCAAGCCTCCACTGCCCCTAGACTAATCTTTTAAACGATAAAAAACTTCAGTTTCTCCTGTAAAGACCGCATTTGTTCGTTAAAAAAAAAGAAGGATAAACCAACATGAATATCAGAGAGCTGTTTTGAGGCTGAAAATCAATCAGCGGCATTGCACAGACATTGGGCATACCCAATACAACAACTTGAATGTCCTGGAAAAGAAAGAAACCAGCAGGCTTGATGCAGTTATTGCAAGTAAGGGATACGCAACCAAATATTAAGTGTTATTTACTTTCATTTACTTCAAGACTTACAGTATCTGTTCCTATACTTTTGCTTGCCTAAGCATTAGGTTGTCCGATACAAAAGGTCTCATAAAAAAAAGGTATGTTTTATGTTGTTTAATACATCTGGAAACCCTGAACTCGTCTCATTTCCATCTTTTGATCTCAAACCCAGATGTCTTTAATGTATAGCATAACCCAATGAAGTGGCCTTGCAGTTCCAATCGTTTCGGATTGGATTGTACGTCATTCACCTCATCGCTCTGCCCATCCTCTTTCTCCTATCTGACCTCCACACTTCCCTCTCACTGTATCTCTGTCATGCAGTAACTTTCTCTCAATTTCTCTTCATCTTCCCTTTCATTAACGTCGTGTTGGTGTTGTACGATGGTCTCTGAGTGCCTGTCAAGTCATTTTTTTTATTTTTTATAGCAGCCCTGTTCTTGTATCGTATTGTTTTTGCGAACGCCTTGGCATGAGAGAGCAATTCTGCCGCTCATCTCCAGATAATCCTTTTGAGCCCACCGCCAGATGGTAACGGCGTATTTGGGAGGTGTTCGGCTGTAGTAATTAGTGATTTAGGTTTCTCTTTCTCTTCATTTCTTTTCCCTTCTCAGGGAGCAGTCGGCCCAGTAGGAGACACAGGACCTGCAGGCCCACCAGGACCACCTGTAAGCCCTTCGTTAATCTTCTCTTCATGGCTTATTAAAGCTCCTGTCATGAATTTCACAATTACGAGGTTTTTAAAGTTTACAGGCTTTAAAACTGTGAATAAAAAGGTTCCGATTAATAATCGCCTAATGTCATTGAACCTTTTCAGACCTCCACATAAATCTCTGGTAATATATATGTGTCAGGTTTTTTTTTTTTATTTATTTTTTTTTATAGGTCCTGAAATTGAACATAATAATATCTAATGATATACACTTCTTGCAATAATAAACACTCTTAAACTGCACATTATAGTAGGATTTATTACTCCATGACCTCTTATTAGCCATGGTGTTACATACCATAGCCAAAAGATTATTTAAATAAGAAAACGGTGTAAATCTTCACTCTGTATATCTCTCACAAAGACGAAAAATCAGACATGATCATGGTCATAGGGCAAGCTATTCTATTTTACACAAGTGTGCATTGTAATTCGATGACGGAAAGAAATCAGCCACGTTTACAGTATTTCATTTGAGTTATTATTTAATATACTCGATGTCTTTAGTTTAATGGGAAAAACTGCTTTTCTCTCAGTCAGGGACTCTAAAAGCAGTATAGAATTTTGTCCGAGGACAGTTCAACAAAATAATTCACAGCCATTTGACCGCTGTACAGCGAAATGCTTTAAAGGTGCATGATTTTACATGTGCAGTTTGTAATATTTAATTGTGTTTCTAGACCTATAATAATAATAAAAAAAAAATTATAATAATACAGTTAAAATTTATTAAAAGATTGCATGGGTTTTTGCAACACTGCCGTGGCATGGATTTGGTCAGCTTCTTCATTCGAGGGTTTTTTTTTTTTTACGTGTGTTTTTTTTCTGTCCCAGAAATTAGCTCCGCCCCGATTTGGAGCAGAGCTACAGTACACAGCACTGCCTCATCCTTAATCAGCAACTTATAAAGCATGCGTATTTTCAACAGAAGATTATTAGCATGAATGGAGCGGGCTTGTCAATGTTTTCATAGCAGTTGCAATTCACCTCACAGTAAACAGGGGGCGCTATAAATTACAGACTGCATCTTTAACCAAAATAAAATAAAATAAGTGAAAATACAATAAATTGGACTATTTTGATGACTTCTCTCACTATACGTGCTGCCTTCAGGGTCCACCGGCAACCATGATCGATGCTCGGCCCATCCGAGGGGGACGCAAGAAACGTAGGAAGAACTCAGACCGGAGCAGAGGAGGAGCCAGCTCAGAAGCTGCTGAAGAGGAGGAGCGAGAAACAGAGGCTCAGCTGAACATGGAGGACTTCTTGCAGGCTGATGCGCCTCTGGAAGACGCTGAGGGAATGGAGGAGGTGTTCGCTTCTTTGAACTCCATGAAGATGGAGGTGGAGCTGATGAGGAAGCCACTGGGAACTTTCGAGAGTCCGGCACGCACCTGCAAAGAGCTGATGATGTGCCACCCGCATTATAAAGACGGTACGACCCAGTCCCTTCGGGCAGGCTCGCACTTTGTTTGATGTAACGAATCGAGTATCATGCAAACACGATCGTATATTAAACACTCATCGAACCCTTTTTACTACAATAAAATCCACAGTCAAAAGAACCAGGTGTAAGTATCAACCCCCACCTCTTTGTGAATAAATACATTTAATGCAAATCAATCTAGTTTTGACTCCCCCTTGCCACTCGGTGCACTCCGATAATTTCATTTTTAATTCAGTTGCTAAATTGAATGCTCCGCGTTCAATAATATCGCTCTCTAAATGAAGTGTTTAACTGCTGTAACCCCACACACACCACCCCCCACCCCCTTTAGGAGAATATTGGATTGACCCAAATCAGGGCTGCCATAAAGATTCCATCAAGGTGTTCTGCAACTTCACGGCTGATGGTGAAACCTGCCTGCACCCGGACAAACGAATCGAAACGGTGGGTCCCAAAGCACAGTCACGTACATCCAGCCTTGATTCGCACACACACTCACGGTTTGGATCTTTGATCTGTGTCTCTATCATTTAAATCCAGGTGAAACTCGCAGCCTGGAGCAAAGAGAAGCCGGGCAGCTGGTATAGCCGGTACAGGCGGGGCAAACAGGTTCGAATCTCTTCAAATCCCTCTCTTTAGCGCAAATTCAGCACTCTCCATGCCTGAAAGTCTGCACGGAGAGCTGAGATTTAACCCTGACATACTCGAGAAAATGATCCAGGGATGATTTTTATACTAAAACTGATTCCACAAACAATTATTAAGGTCAATAATAAAATTGCACTTGTCACCTGATCAATTATGACTATCCACACGATCATCTTGTGGATGATCCGCAAAGAATAATTGCATAAAAGCTCCAGCTAATTGTGCTAATTGTGTCTTTCCACGCGCTAACAGTCAACCTTGTGGTTAAACATATTGTAAAAATAAACAAACAAATAAATAAATAAATAAAGACTCTAGCAAGACCCGAATGATATCGTTACATGCGATGCGATGCGATGACAGAACGAGATGAATGGATAATAAACAAATGGATAGTAAGCATATATTCATCCTTTTCTCTTCATTTATACCGTCTTAATTCACTTACCTAGCTAACTAGCTCACCAGTCGTTCTTATGTTATGCTGGCTTCCGTTTTAGCTAAGCTAGTAAGGTTTTCAGGCAAACTAAACCCGAGACTGGGCAGTACACCGGCTTTCGTAGGTAATGAAATTATGATTTGTTCGAATCGGTGATATGAACATGAAGACAAGTGTACACACGAGTGAGCATTCAGGTATTCGGGTATACATACCGTATATATATACGTCGTTTTACCCAAACATTTGATATATAAACGGGTTTTACGCAAATTTAATACCTGCCCGTCGGTTGTATTAACACAACCGTGGTAACTTTCACGCCTTAACTTGCATTAACTCCACGATGTATTTTATGTAGAAAAGCCCCAAATGACATATTCGCACAAAAAAGTTATGTTAGTTCACTCATGTCAAAGACATTCCTTCTGTACTGTTAGTAAATCTGCTCTTTTTTTTTTCTTCTCAACCCTACACACTTCGACCTTCAGAAAATGAGGTGCTGTGCGTATGTATTATGTATAATGATGTACTTTGAGTTCTTATTATAGCTATAGGATCATTAGACCATTATTAAATGTTTGATATGTAATTAAAGGAAGAGAAGAGGCTTGGGGATTAAGCTGAAATAACTGAGTGATATGAATAACTCCATGTCTGGCAGTAAATGGAATTTTAAAAAAATAAATAAATAAATAATAAAATAGAGAAATAAATAATGAATGCGGTCTTGGAGGAGATATTAGTATGTGTCTGCGTTTCTGAGCCTCGGGCCAAACTCTTGCGAGTGCATCTGAAATATCTCCATCAGTCTCAGCTTATTAAAGAAGAGTTCGGAGCTATGGCGGAGGCTTTGCTCACCACAAGCTCGTTCATACCGTCTGACACATGCCACCTTGTCACGCAGATTCGCTCAGTCAGATGTCACTGAGCTCGCATTCTGAGTAGAAGATTGTGTGTCTCTGGTGTATAATACAAACTCCGAAGTACTCACGGGGTGCTACACCGATCTGCATCAGGTTTCACTAATGAGCTCATGTTAAATGCAGGAAAACAGGGTTCATTCGAGTCTTGCTGATATCCGTAGACCGTACGCTGAGGACCTGCTCCGCTGTGTTTCCCCTGCTACAGTTCTCCTATATAGACGCTGATGGCATCTCGGTCCCTGTGGTCCAGCTGACCTTCCTGAAGCTTCTGAGCGCCACAGCCAGACAGAGCTTCACCTACATCTGCCAGAACTCAGCCGGCTGGTACGACGCCACCAGCCGCGGGCACCAGCACGCCCTACGTTTCCGCGCCAGCAACGACGAGGAGTTGACTCGCGACAAGACGCCCTTCATAACGCCTCTGTACGACGGCTGCCAGGTGAGCTGTGAACGTAGCTAACAGGACAATTCAAAATGCGGTGAGCAGCTAAACCCAGGGTTGTTCGGTATTGCTGTTGCCTCGCAGTACGAGTCCCTGCTTCAGGAACCCGTCTGAGTTTCCTCCTAAAAACCTACTAGATTGGCGAAATCGTCTCTAAATTGTCCCCAGGTGTGTAAAAGAGTGTGTAAATGTGTGTATGATGTCCTGTGATTGATTAGTGGCTGTATTCCCACCCATCGCCATGTCCCTCCATAATAAATATTCGTAGGAGCGTGCGATTTTCCCACAGATTTGGGTCATTCAGTCAAAAACCCTCTCCGATCCCGACGTCAAACGCGAGTACAGCTAAGGGGTCTCGTTTACCGACGAACACCGCGGCGAAGATTTCGTCCGATTCGAGTGAAAGCTCCGCAAGCCGCGTTCGAAAAATCACCTACAAACACTAGCTCTAGATCCTCTTGTGAACACTTTACAGTTTTTGTCGTTCGCACGGCATCCGTCGAGCGTAAATTACCCATGGCAGAAACGTTTGCGTTTCCGTACTCACTAACTTTAATTCTGCAGAAATATCGCAGGGACGTTTAGAAAAATGTCACAAATACAACCCCTAAAACTTTCGCATCTTAACGTCCATTATTTATTTATTTGATTTATTTGATTTATTCAAAAAAAAACAAACAAAACAACAGTTACGTACACCGGAAGCAGATGCCACAAAGTGGTCTACGTTGTGATTCTTTATCTTCAGCTTTAAAATTGTAAAACGTTACCATTTTTTTTCCCGCAGATCCCCCCCCCGCTTTATTTAGTGTAAATGTATTGTGTACACATTAAATAAAACTATAATCAACCCTAAGCCATTTTGAAAGGTTTATGTTTACACTACATATACCCATATATATTGTGATACACATCATGTACCATAGAAACAATAATACTTATAATAGTAATAATAATGCTTGTAATATGATCCGATTTTTCGCTAATCGTACGAACACGAAACTTTCTGAGCGTTGAAATCAGCGCCAGCCGATAGTGTCATTTTCCAAATGAGCCCCGTGCTGCGTCTTTAATAAAAGACGAACGAGATAAGGTTAGCGTGATAGCGTTTAATTAATTTCATCCCATAATTTACGATACACCTGTGATACGGCCCACGGACCGGCGATGATCTGTACCCTGCTGATGTAAATGTCATTTTTGCATGCGTCTTATCTAAATGTCATTCTGTTTGCTTCATCTTGTTTACCGCGTATCAGATCTGTGTATTACTGATAAGCAGGAGAAATGCTCCTTTGGTTCTTTTCTTTTGTTTAAAAAAAAAAAAAAAAATTTTTTTTTTTTTTTATTCAATCCATTATTCAATTTGAAAGCGCAGTGATCCGCCAGGTATTACAATCTCTCTCCGTCTCTCTCAGAGGTGGTCTGTAAAACTTCCCACAGTTCCTGCTGTAATTTGAACTCGGCGTGACGTCGTATTTGCACAAAGCGAGTACACAGCCGCGGTCGATCCGAATCTCTGTAAAGAGAGAAAAGATATTTCAGGCACTATTCTGCAGTTTTAACCAAGCGTGTAATTATTCCCTCACGAGAAAAAATGAAAAGAAAAGATGGCGAGTAGCGAGATACACGCTGCGTTTCTCTCTCTCTCTCTCTCTCTCTCTCTCTCTCTCTCTCTCTCTCTCTCCCCCGTTTCGAACGTCTTGCAATTATAAAAACGATTTTCTGAGAAGGAAGTGTGAATACAAAATGAGCAAATGAAAGTGTTACTATCAGATGACTTACCAGTGATTAGACTACCCAGAGTGCAACGGCTGTGTATATATATACCCCCCCCCATCCCCCATCCACCATCCCCTTCTGTTTACGGAAAGAAAAGAGACAACACGGCAACATAACGGAAAGGTTTTACTATCGTTATTCATCCGTTCATTCATCTTTTCTGAGTGTTTTATCGCGGTTAACGCCGCAGCGATGTTTAATGCTTCTTTCAATAACGAACATTTGTTTATTCGTCTAAAAAGTGCACGTGTGTCTTCTGTGGCTTTGCTTATGTTTACATTTGCGGCATTTAGTAGACGCCCTTATCCAGAGCGACTTACATTTATACACCTGAGCAGTTGAGAGTTAAGGGCCTTGCTCAAGGGCCCAACAGTGGTGGCTTGGCGGTGCTGGTGTTTGAACTCACGACCTTCCGATCAGTAGCCCAACGTCTTAACTAGGGGCTGCAACAACTAATCGATAAAATCGATAATAATCAATTAAGTAAATCGTTGTCAAACGAATCTCATTATCGATTAGTCGGCCTGTGCGCGATACATTTACTCATTACATTACTTCTCTTCCGAAAGCACCCTTCGGCGAGTAAATACTAAAGTTGTGTCCCAAATGACGTACTATACACTTACACTGTGCACGGTATACTGTACCGTCTAGTGCAGTGACCCCTAGCGGTCAGTGATGCAATTGCAGAGGGTCCGTAGGAAAGTTTAAAAAATGTTTACATCATATTTTATATATATTGTTACATGTATCAAAACATATTCAAATGAGATGTTTTAAAAATGAATCAATATAGTTATTCGGAAATATCAACGAATTCTCTTATAAAAGAGCTGAATGAAAAAAAAAACGTATACAGCATTCGCTTCAGATTGTGTTGAGTCGTGTCGTATTGTGTTTTCTCTCGCAGACACGCAAAGGCCAGGACACGACGGTGCTGGAGATCGACTCTCCGAGATCAGAGCTGCTCCCCATCATCGACGTTTCTGCCTCAGACATCGGGAATAACAACCAGAAGTTTGGCTTCCAGATCGGACCTGTGTGCTTTAACGGCTAACGGATCGGGACATGGGATTCAGGACTTTATCTGTACCACAACGCAATATTTATTATTATTGTTATTTTTTTTAAACGTAGCGTGCATGCGCCGGTACCGAGGCATGCATTTTTGTCTTTTGTTGTGAACTTTTGAACACAATTGCAAAGGTGCCACGATCAACCCCCGAGGAACCAGACGAAGCGGAAGTTTCCACGTGCGTGGACATTTTCTTTAAAAACAAATCCCTTGTTTATTCTCGTCTCTGCTCGCCGTGGTGTGTGAATGAATTAATAAGCTCCACATGAACCTGACACTGAGAGGCAGACACACCCGTCACGCGGTCCGTGTCACGGGCCGCTCCGTCCACGGTGTAGCAGCAGACTTTATTGTCGGTGGCATGGACGGCTTGCTTGTTTTGTTTTTATGCGTAATGTAATTCTAAATGAATTCGCCACTTGAGGGATTGGCTACAGCGTTCAGGAGTACATACTGAAAATATTTCATTATTCCTTCGCCTCGACCGCGGCAGCGGTTATACCTCAGAACAGTTCTGACAAGGAAACGCCGCCCGGATCCGGTTAATTGTTCTCTTAGATGCTTTCTGTCACGTGTCAGCTTCGCAGCCCGGCCGATCTTTAATTAGTGTGTCATAATAAATAAACAGTGTTGTATGCCGCTTGTGCTTCGAGAAGGGTGGGGTGTGCGCAGCAGTTTATTCATGTAAACAGTAGTCTTCACGTCGTGTTGCTTTATCAGGACAGGTCACATGCTTGTCGTTTTATCAGTCCATGTTTTTACACAGTAGTGTGATCTGCATGGGTTCTAGAGTTCAAGTAATAATGGTGGGTTCACGGTGCAGTGTTGTTCTCTTAAACGGGGTTAAAATCCCATTACATTAATATAGCTTTCATTTTAGTCCCGGGGTTGTGTTACAGAAACGTCCGAACCTAACTAGAGAGGTGTTATTGAGCCATCCCGGTCACGGCACCAAGTTGGTAGAACTTCAGGATCCAGGAGACTGATGATAATCTTCAGACTCTGATGTTTATTGCCCGCTTCAAGAATCTTCCGATCAGATATTTACCAATAAATGCACAACTTTCTGAAAGGTTTCAGCTCGAATCTACAGATTGAACAGGCCCGGTATATGTAGTGAAAAGACAGGAGAAAGGAAACGGAGAATGGCGTCTGGGAGCGCTGTCACCTCTGGCCATAGTGTTTTCACTCACGGTGACATAATGTACCAAAAACACAAGACAAAAGACAAATAAATAAGACATATGTAGAAACAACCTAGGCATAACGGGTCATGCATAAGTAAGGAATGATCCACGTCTAGGTGTGCGTTACACGCTTCTAATGCACGACGTGGAGGCCCAGATCCACCTGACGTGAAACGGAGTGCATTAAAATGGCGTAACGCACGTCTCGCCGTGGCTTATCCCGCTCATACCATGGTCACGTGTCGGCATTAACTTAAAACTGTCATTCGTATTTGTAGTGCGAAATTTGACTGAAAAGCTAAAAATAACGCTTCGTTTTCGTCAGTTATTTTATATCCGGGTCGTCAGATCTAGAATTCTGCCCACTCGAAATCATACACAGAGATAAAGTAGTGCGATAAGATCACATTTATCGGAATGAATTATAAGAAATAGTTATTAGAGTAAGAGAGAGAGAGAGAGAGAGATTGTGCACACGTGTGTGATTTACCTGCGTCTGTGCCGCATCTCTACTAATAATGAAGCTGCGAGTTGAACTACTGTGTGTTGTTACTATGGTTACAGATGTTTATAGGCAGCGCATTAATTTAGTACGGTGATTAAACTGACCGGAACTACCTGTATTATATATATATATATATATATATATATATACGTTCTTAACGCACACTGTCTCGGCCAATCAGACTCGAGTATTCTGAATAAATATAATTCATTCAGCAGTTTGTAAGTTCTTAATGAATCTATGTATTCGTTAGAAGAAATGTGCAGAACCTAAGTGGCCTTTACCATAAAATAATGAAGTCGAAGGTAAACATGAACCAGCTTAACCGATAATCATTTCATAAGCGAATCGTTAAAAGCAAAAACGATTAAAAGCAATTATTTCTTCATTAACAAATATTCCAGAGTAGACCTTTACGAGACCCAGAACCGTTACCTATCCAAACAACCCTTGCTAATAGGAAACTAGGAAAGCTATAAATAAGAAAATCTTTCCATGAACAATTTCACTGCCATGCTTTCAAGCCCAGAAACACGTAACGGATAAAACTTCGGCATCACGCCGTTATAGGGACATACGAAACGACGGGGTGGTGTGTGTTACTGCGACAACCCCAAAGTGCGTTATTTTTCCGTAACGCACATCTCAAAGCGTTTCATTCCTCTTACACCACAGCGTGCTGCCAATCGCGCCGTTCCGTTTACCGAAGAAGCAGCAATAAACAGTTGTTTACTCACAGGCCTCACGTTCTGTCGCTCCTGAAGTTAACAGAACACAGCTTGTATAGAAAAACGCAAAGCGTTGGCGGAAACCTGACTGTTACAAAGCGCTGACACTGGAGACTCCTTCCTTAAATGTAAAGTAAACGTCTCTTTACAGAAGATGTAGCGTATGGACGTTCACAGGTTTCTGTTAAAGAGCATTTTTTAAATTAGCCGTAGATCACACGATATGCAGCCGTACGGGTTCCTGAGAACGAGCTGTTACTATAGAAACGATCACGTATGGAAACCAGCGCATTAATATAGACCTGTGATTCGCCTTGTAGCCGGAACTCCTTTCGGAGCTGAGAGTACACTTAAATAAGTGTTAGCATGCTAAATAGCTTTAACAGAACTCATCGCGTTCACGTAGCAAACAGATCAATCCGGGACGTTTCTGTAACACGACCCCTGTCCACGGTTCACGCTTGGCATCTTATTCACATCCTTCACCAAATGATTATGTATAAAAAAGAAAAAAGTGCTTTATTGTGGTGCTACAGATTTTTGTTGTCGTGTTGTTAATTTGTATTATTTCGCTGCGTCCTGAGAGGGCAGGACGGAGGGTAGAGGAAGAAGAGGAGCTCGACGGTGCTCAGTAAACACCTGAAGGCTTATTCTGGTGCTAATCCTGGTGCTAATCCTTACTTAACATTCAATATCTTATCTAATATCTGTCCGGGGCAAGGCAGTGGGTGTGGAAGTGGAAGTGGAAACGTTTTAGTCTTTTACGAAGACAGCCTTGAATTTATTCTCCGCCTCTTCCTGTCCTCAC
The DNA here is from genome assembly GCF_001660625.3 of Ictalurus punctatus. Lineage (NCBI taxonomy): Eukaryota > Metazoa > Chordata > Actinopteri > Siluriformes > Ictaluridae > Ictalurus > Ictalurus punctatus. The sequence continues at coordinate 17,878,800 of NC_030439.2, read as the reverse complement.
TGTATGTATAGTATCTGTGGTACTAATTTTGTATACTGTACAGTTATTTACAGATCTTTGATTCATAGCAGTGTGCTTCCTGGATGAGGAAAACAAAATATATGTGTAAAAATGTATTTGTAAAAACCAATCAGTGAAAAATAAACGAGCAGGACAGCAAAGCACTGTGGTGAGAATCGTCAAAGGAAGGGCTTTTTTTTTGGGGGGGGGATGGGGGGGTGGATCAGCGATGGTGATGTTTTCTCTAAAGACACGAGACAAGCCTGTATCTTCATTAACTGCTACCGTACTCTCGTTCTCACTTTCTATTTCCCTCTCACCCTCCCCACCCCCAACCCCCCCTCCTCCATTTTTTCATCTCGGTGTGCTTGTAATCAGCATCACTTCCCACCTCGCAGATGTAATCAACTCTGATTCACTCCCTAGTTCATTTATTTCAATTAACTTTTGTTTCTGTCCCCAGGAGAGCGACTGAAGAGAGGGAGTCAGACATACAGACTGGTAGTGTGTGTGTGTGTGTGTGTGTGTGTGTGTGTGTGTGTGTGTGTGTGTGAGAGCGAGTGACTGTGTATATGTGTGTGTGAGTTCATGCGTGGGTAATGAAATAGCTCTGGATTAGAAAGTGAGCCAGTGAGAATTAACCATACCTGTGGAGAAACATGATGAAATACGGAAGGGAATTAAATATCCCTCCCACAGCCTGTCTCGCTGTCTCTCTGCATTCTCTTCACACACACACAGACACGCACACACACGCACACGCACACACACACACACACATTTGTCTTATTATACTTTTGACACAATTATTTATGCAGCTAATTAATTCTACGCTACACTATCTAACCCTAACCTTCACCTCAGCAAGCAAAAGAACATATTTTGGCTATTTTTTATTTATTTTATTTTATTTTTTTTAATAAAGGCTGCTGCTTTTGTTTTAAATAAATAAATAAATAAACAAACAAACAAATGAGATTTTCTCTTGTGGAGGCCAGCCAAATATCTATGGTCAAAACCGTCAACTATTCCTATCCTAGCATTTCAATATCTTTTGATATGTTCAATGATATACAGCATTTCAATATTTGGACTCATTATTTATTTATTTATTTATTTATTTATTTATTTATTAAAAGCTTTTTAATGTTAAGTACAGGTGAAATGACTCAGCGTATTTCAGAAATGAATAAATGACAATACAATTTCCCCTGAACTGCTGATTCCACTTAAAACTCACAGAAAACACACCTTTTTTTTTGCTTTTTTCCCCCAGGTTTATATTTACCTCAATCCGTTTCCCTGCCCATAGTGATGCGGTGGGATTTAGCCTTCGCTACAGCTATAATTAAAGTGCTAAAATACTAGCATAAAATCGAAGCTAGCAGACCTAACAGCTACGTAGCTAATGCTAAACGTTGTTGGTTAGTGCTAACTTCCTCAAATAGACAATAAATGAACTCGGGTAGAGTTTTTTTTGGGGGTTGCCTGGGAAACATTTACATGAAAAATACCTCTCATATTACTGCACTTTCTTCACAACAGTGTGTGTGTGTTTTTGTTTTGTTTTTTAGCTTTATTTAAAGTGCACCTGTTATGGGTTTTCAGATATTACCTTTCATGTAGTGTGTTATATATAGAGCTGTTTCTGAAGGTAAAAATGTGCAAAGTTTCCAAAATCCAAGCGCACGACAGACAGAGTTAGTGACTCCTTACTGCTAACGAAGAACGCTGTTTATTTTCGCCACCGAGACCACTGTTTTCCCTTCTTTCTCGTTGTATATTGTTGTATGTCTTTTTGAAAAGTTGCCACAAATCTAATCCCGATCTAATTACAATCAGGCTCAACCGTCACTAACGTCGCGCTAGCGATAATACTGTGGGCTGACACACAACCGCTACAGGGCTAATGAAAATACAGCAGTGAGTAGCACATTAGCACCGACACTGCTAGACCCATCACACAAATTTGACACATTTAATGCGTTTCAGATTGGATTTGAACTTTAACGTAGGCTTCAGAGGGTTAGACAGAAAAGTTCTCAGCCAGCCTTGCTCACTCGCCCATGTTACGACTCCTCAAGGTTAGCGCCAGAGCGAGAAGGTTGCGTTTTTCTGCTCCTTCGGCTTTCTTCGACTCAATCAAATTTTTAACTCTAGCCTAATCTCGGGGGTCGGGAAGGTCACGGCGAGACGGACGCGGAATAGAGATGAAGCCGTATAGCGCCTCTCGTTCGAGGAGACTCGATACACCTACACACCCGGCCTGAATGAGAAGCAGCGCTAGTGTGGATTAGCTGCGTCCTTTGACATCTGCTTCACCTCTAAGTGCTGAATTTCAGATGAGATTGATGCGCTTGTCGTCGGGGAGGTTCGGGCTCGCCGCTCACTTATTACACTCTATTTACTGACGGTTCGTTTTCTTTCGTTTTAATTTTCACGCTCTACTTGCGAAGAAGGGCTCGCTAATGAGCTCAGGGTTCGATCGAGGAAGGAACGGTAAACAGTGCCGAGACGTTTTTGTCAGTTTCAGGTTTCCAGAGACACGGTACTGTCCCGGTTTGAATGCGTTATACTCAGGTACTCAGACGAGCGAACCTTCGCTCTACACCTGAGCTAATGCACTCGAGGCTCCCGTGTTCCTGAAGAGCTCCACTTCTTTTGTCTCTCTCCATATACACCTCCACTGGCCGCATATAAACCCCCGTCTCCATTCCACTTTCCTCCTCCATCGCCTCATTTTCCCTCTCTACATCAGTGACAGTGATCCTAACCGAGCCGAACGTGTTACCACGGCACAAGGAGAAACAGGCAAATGAAACAGACGTGCGAGGGAGATAAAAAGAGAGAAGATATCCACAGTCCATTTATATGTCCTTTTTTTTTTTTTTTTAAAGAAAAACTCAAGTTATTATTTATTTATTTTTCTTTTCCGGCTGCCGCGTCACTATTTTTTGTCATTTTTGTTTCGTCTCTGGTGCTGAAGCGTTCTATCATGAACACAAGTCAGCTGTGTGTCTCACAGCCTGTTGGACAACTAAACCTCAGTGGCGCACATTAAACTCACCGCTGCTCATTAACTCCTAACAGGGCTTGCAAATGAGTTCCTCATTAGTGATTTTATGGTGTGAGTCCTAAAGCACTTACGAGAAAGGCATAAACTCACTGGAAAAAAAAAAACGGGCTCGTTATTGTTGCGCAGGTGAGTCGTTGTCGTACAGATGACGCTATAATGCGTCGAAATTGTTAAGAGACTTAAACAACAATGCATCACGTCAAATCTAAAGAATCCTGCTCGCTATTAGTGACTCGGTTAGCTACGGTTACCAGAATCGTGTCCGCTTTTATCCAAAGCGACTTTCAAATAAGAAAATACAAGCGAAGCGGTATATCAAGTGGAGAACAATACAAGTAGTGCTACTGTACGACATTTATAATTGAGCTCTTGAGAAGCAAAGTGTGCAGAGTCGAGGTGTAAGAGCCAGAGTAGGGTTTTTTTTTTTTAGGATAATGTGGGGTTGGCGTTTTAGGGGCTAGTTAAGTGCTCATGGACGAGGTGGGTCTTTAGCTGTTTTTTGAAGACGGTGAGAGATTCTGCGGTCCGGATTGAGGTTGGAAGTTCATTCCACCTCTGAGGGACGGTTAGTGTGAAGGTTCTGGAAAGGGACCTTGAGCCACGCTGAGTAGACACTACTAAGCGTCAGTTGTTAACTGATGGCAGATTGCGTGAGGGAACGTAAGCCTCAAGGAGAGAGTCGAGGTAGGGGGGAGCTGTTCCAGACGAGGTCTTGTACGTGAGCATCAAGGCCTTGAATTTGATACCGGTGGATACAGGAAGCCAGTGGAGGGAGATGAAGAGGGGTGTGACGTGAGTCCTTTTGGGCCGGTTGAAGACGAGGCGTGCTGCTGCATTCTGAATCATCTGAAGGGGTTTGATGGAGCTTGCTGGGAGGCCCGAGAGGACAGCAGTGCATTACAGTAGTCCAGTTTTGATATGACAAGAGCCTGGACTAGTATCTGTGTAGCCTGTTCGGTGAGATAGAGTCTACACAGACAGTAGTGCATTTCATCTGTGACACACTGAAACACAAAACCTTCTTTACTCTTCGGTGAAAAACAATCAGTGAGGTTTTGCAGTGAGTACCTGTGTCGTACCGAATCACTGTACAATCACAAGCCCTAAGCCATACATAGGGGTGTTGCTGTAACAGTATGTTCCATGCGGTGTCTTTGTCCATATAAACAAACACCATTTATTAACCCTACCGCACTGAACTCTTAATCATCAAGCTTTTCATGATAAAGTGGTAGTATAACTAAAATAATTACGAGTCACAGCAGGAACTAGGAGTTATTGTATCGCATTTAAGATGCTAATGGATGTAAATTCGAGTGTGTGCTTACCTCCCCCATCAAAGGCATTAATGGCCCAAGCCATGATGGGCTTAGATGCATAATTTCCATGCGGCTAATTGGGGTTGATGTAGGAGCCGGAACGCAATCAGATTCTTCCTTAAGGAAAAAAAAAAGAAGTGCCGAAGAACAAAGAAAACAAAGATACCGAAAGCAAATAAAACCAGTGGTTATTAGTTAATTAGCTGTGCAGAAGACACTTTCTGCGCTTCATCCCTTCATGCCTTCTCTCTTTTTTGTGTTTTTCAATGTTAGCCCAAGAGAGAGAGAGAGAGAGAGAGAGAGAGAGAGAGAGAGAGAGAGAGAGAGAGATCACAGATGAAGCAAACATTGATTTAATCTATTGGATAAAGTAGTTAGCAGGAAGAGAAGATGTGCTCAGGGAAACGGGCAGGTAATCATCTCTGAGACGAACGGATTATCAAATTTTATACCCCTGCGCCGTTGAATTCGACATTCTGATTAGTCAGAAGGTGTTGATTCATTTTCTATAACAGCAGCTCAGGCTATGATGCTGCACAAAATTACAGTGTGATGTTCTTTAATGAATAAAAATGACATTTAACTGGTATAAGAGGAACACAACTCTCCAGGGCATGCTGGTATAGGAAAATAATCAACTCAAATAATCGTCTGATAGTCGCTCTGCTTTGCGTCTGGACCGCTTCACACCACCCTGTCCATGATTATTGTCCCATCACGGCACATTCTGTTCCTCCTCACATCATTTTATTCCTTAGAACTCAAACCCTACGTCTTAAACACACATTCCTGCTATACATGCTAGATACACACAATATATACATACATTTTTACATCCCTGTGAAGTGCCTTGAAACGCACAGCGTTATTCGATATAGTGTGGATGTAATTTCAGGGTGGGACATATTGTGTGGCTCCTCCCCCTTTTTAAATAGCCAGTAGCGTTTAGCTTACCTCAGAACCCGTGTTAAGCCATACATGGCAGTCAATACCATGTTTATATATATATATATATATATATATTGTGGGCGGGACACTTCAGATTCTAGAGAGCATTTGATTGGACGGAAAATCTGATGAGAAGCTGAAGTGCAGAATGATGTCATCAAAACGGCTGATCCGTATCGGTGATAGGGATTGAGAGATCGTATATTTTGAACGCGTACATCTTCTAAACGCGAGTTTTGTCATTGTTTTGGAGCACACTGGGTATATATATGGATAACCTTAAACGCTAACGTATTCCATTTTGATCTCATGGGGACTTTAAGTAGCTATGACATTTTAATACCTTGTATATTGATTTTCAAATGTTAAGAGCATGTCGCTTATACTTTAGTGCACTAGGCAGCATTATTACGGGGAAAGATTTGGACTCTTGGCACTTTTAACACTGTGCACTTTTATTGAAGAGAAAGATCTGTGTATTTCTTCGCAGCACGAAAGCTGCAGCTTGGCCTCAGTGCACAGTCATCCTGCGGGCTGAAACGCATCGCGCACATCACTCAAATCAATTTAAACACACGAGGGGATCCCAGCAGGGATGTCTCTCTGTCTCTATGTTTTTCTCTCCGTCTCTGTTCGGTTCTTGTCTACTGGACAAGTCAACGTGATGGGAATAATGACACAGCGCAGTCGACTTGGCTGCCACGCTCCTGTAGTGGTTCCTCACAGTGCTTTATAATACAGTTCCTGAATTTTTTGGCTGAAATGTTGGATTTTTTTTTTTTTCTGATCTTTTTTGGTGTAGAAGAGCACTTAAAGGAGAAAAACAAAAATCCCCCTGAACGACTTCCGTATTAATCTTTAGAATTAGCATGATATCTTTAACGGCATAGACTATTTTAGTCGGATTACCCGCTAGATACCGGTGTAGTGGGATTTCTCCTCGCCTCATCTCTACCTAAAGAGCGATGCAGCGGCGCTTTAGTTTGCCCAAACTTCCAGCTTCCAAAGCTTCAACTTTCATGCTAATACCACCGTCCAACTAGCTAACTAGCTGAGCGAACTCGCTGCTGTATCTCAGCATAACGGCGTAATATATTTCGTGCATTGCATTCTGGACCTCTGTAACGTAACAACTCTATAATCCTGCCAGCACATGCTACGCTACGAAGAGGAACGCTTGTGTGACCCGACAGCATTTGGACCGCTGTAGGCTCAGCAGACGTTAAAGTGGGACATCGGGATACCTATACATCCGTTGCGTCCCAAAAACAATAATAAATCTGTTATCTATAGTGACGATATGTTGAAGTTTTAAAATATGGACGGTGAAATATTTGTCCTCTGTGTTTGTTTTTCTCAGTCGCACCGTATGTCGTGTCCAGATTGGTCAGCTTGACACCACTTTTCCGAACTTAAATTATGTCGAATTTTATTTCGCTTTTTCGAACACTCTGCTGTAATGGAAAGACGCCACTGGCAAGGCTTTTAAAAAGAATTGCATATACAAGGAATGCTGGTAGTGGAAGGAGAAAAAAAAAAAAAACATGTATTCTGAAAGCAGCCATTAGAAAACACTGCAACAAAAATAACTCAGGGTCGAGCAAAATTTTCTGCTTCCTCCGCAGACTCGACTCCTGTACTACAATCCACCCATGTGAGTCTTATGACAATGTGCTACGAAGCATAAGTTTCCAAAAGTAGATTTAGTATATTATGCAAATTAATGTGGGTGGAGCTAAAGGGTCGAAACTGGTTCGCAGTTAGCCAAGAAAGCAGGAGAGAAAACAGTCTAAAGGACTCAAGGTTCACAAAATGTGAGACAAAATGCTAAACATTGCAGTAAATTTAGTAGGCGATAGCGAATTCTACCACCAGGACTTCTGGGAAATCCCGAATCTTCTGAGGCTGACAGATACAGATGTGCATTTATATATTTACCTGACGTAGCAAAGGAACCTCATCTGGCTAGTTTGTTTATTTTTTAAATTTCATTTCTTTCGTGGAATTGTTTTAGCGAAGCAGGGAATGGTCAACAAGTTTAAACTGGACATAATGCTATGCTATGATAGGTATATCGTGAGGCGAGTAGAGAGTAGCAACTGGTCTCAGTCTTGACATGCACGCCATGTGTTGGTGAGGGTCTCGTTTTGGTCTTTCCCACCCATCATACTACTGGCTCAGACTCCATCGGCTTTGATCTTGATCTTGATCTTGACTCGGTCTTGGCTAGAATGATCGTGAACTCAACACTAGTACAGAGTGCTCAGTGTGATATTTATTAAGGCGTAGGTTCTCAACTTCAGGGTTGTGACCCCATGTGGCTTCTCCAGAGATGAAGTTTTTAACCAACCACTTATTTTAGATCCATGAGTAACTTGATTTATGGCACATTTTAAAATTAAAACTATTAACTAAACATATTTTGAAACTAAAATGTCATTAGCCTTTATTCAAATGCATATCATTAAAATTCCATTAGCCTTCATTGAGTTTGGAGCTCCTCTTAAGCACATTTTACGAAGCGGTGCAGCATGTTCAATATTTTGACATGTTAATCATAGTCTTCACACCAGACAGTTTCAGCACACAGAGCAGACATTTAATATTAAAAAAAAAAATTGTAATATTTGGATTGGCAAGGTTGTGGTTTCAAGGAGTTGGAGAGTTTGGGGTCATGAGAATATTTGGGCTCATAAAATGGTATACATCCATCTTCTATACCGCTTATCCTTTTCAGGGTCACGGGGAACCTGGAGCATATCCCAGGGAGCATCAGGCACAAGGCGGGGTAAACCCTGGACAGGGTGCCAATCCATCACAGGGTACAATCACACACACAATACAGACCCTTTAGACATGCCTACCATGCAGGACTTTGGAGGGAAACCCCCACAGCACGGGGAGAACATGCAAACGCCGCATACACATGGTCACGGTGGGACCACGTGTCCCACCGTGGGACACATGGTGGGAATCAAACCCCTGACCCTGGAGGCGTGAGGCGAACGTGCTAACCACTAAGCCACCGTGCGCTACTAAAATGGTATCACCAAATTTAAAAAATATTAATGGCAATCTTGGAATCATAGCAGGGAGTGAACGCAGGGGACCAAGCACTAACAGCAGATAATCTTAGCTAATCCATGAGGCGAGGATCTAAAAACCACACGGCTCAGAAATGTACAATTATAATCGGCAAAACTTGTAAAACAGTGGCTGCGTCCTAAACCGCACACTTTCCTACTACATCCATCTTCTATACCGCTTATCCGTTTCAGGGTCACGGGGAACCTGGAGCCTATCCCAGGGAGCATCAGGCACAAGGCGGGGTGCACCCTGGACAGGGTGCCAATCCATCACAGGGTACAATCACACACACACACACTACAGACCCTTTAGACCCTTTATAGTAGGCGAAAAGCAGTACACCAGAGGGGTAGCATGTCCGAATTCTAAGTAGGCGAGAAACAGTAGGCGAGAGATACCCGGATGGCGTACTGCTTCCGGTGAGATTTTCCAGTATGCAACAGATGGACACTACGCAAGTCAAACAATCCCACAATGCAACGGGACCGTTGCGGACCAGCTCGGGAAGAAAAAAAATCGCGAAGACGGCGTCGGCTCGTTTGAAGCGTTAAACCTCGGTTAAACAGGACGCGTTTAACAACAACCGAACAAACTGTTAACTTGTTTAAGATTTTTGTGTTCACGATGACGTCGAAGGTCACATGACAATGCTAACATGGCGGATGTAGTATGCCCGTGAACTGTTACTGTGAACAAACATTAGCGTAAGAAACGTATTTATTTTTTTACCGTGCATGTCATTTCAGACCAACAGCAAAGCAAAAAAACAAAAACAAAACAACAAAAGTAATGAGAAAAGTATTCCATTGATCCCTTCTAGTTCGTGAAGTGTTGATATTTATGATGCACGCATATCCTTCTATCTCACATTTACTATCAGCTAATCGATCGCTAGGAAAGCTTCTACACCGCTCTACACCTGCTGACACGGTGCTTTTAAACAGGATGCAGTTTAACACAACGGCTTTTCATGAAGGATGAACAGCACTTTACAACTGTAATGTCGCATCAGACAGGATGGAGGCGGAGCCCCAGAGACAGAGCGGGGGGGGGGGGGGGGGACGTCTAACTTCTACTGGGAGGCTTTAAAATACACACACTTTCCTTCCATTTACATGATTCATGTAACAAAGCCCTAAGTAGAGCGATTTGCATTGAATGAGTACAGACCTGGACGGTAAAGCGTATTGATGCCTGAGCTCTCGCCAAGAAATCTTTACTCTGTTTAAGACAAGTCTGTCGGTTAATACTCTATACTCTATCAAACTCACAGCTCTGGCATTTGTTCCTTCATGAAGTTTGTACCATGAGCAGACAAGTTGTGCTTTGAATTTTTTACTTCCAGTCTCAATTAGAAGTACATTTGGCGGTTGTGGGTCAGGTGGTAGAGCGGGTTGTGCACTAACCGTAGGGTTGGAGGTTCGATTCCTGGTCCAAGTGTCTTTGGGTGAGACACTGAACTGCAAGTTCCTCCCGGTAGCACCTTACGTGGCAGCTCTGCTACCATTGGTGTGAATGGGTGAATGAGACACAGTGTAAAGCGTTTTGGATAAAAGCGCTATATAAGTGCAGACCATTTCCCAATTAAAAATCCTACCTCGCTGCCGAGATTGTTTTTTATAGCGAAGACTTTTACGCTATTAACAAAACACTCGAGGTTGAGGAAGATACTCAACAACAGGTTGGTGTAATGTGGCCTGACAGGAAGCAGAATTACTGTTTCCACCCTACAACCGCACGACTTGAAGTGTTTTATTCCTCTTAAACCACCGCCATTAAGCGGTTACAATTTTAATTTATAATAAAAACAAAACAACAACAAATCATATATTTTTTTTATCCATTTCTAGGTACACTGTGGAGCATCTACGTCATGCGTAGAAATGATAATGCGCTCGAATAAGCGCATTCATTTAAACCTGTTATCTTTCTTGGATCAACAGATTAAATAACAGGGCTTTGTTTTTCAGTGCAGTGTCGAGAGTGTTTTTGTTTTTTTTTTTAATTACATTGCATGACTAATAAATTCATCCAAACAATTACGTACTTTTGTAAGAACAGCTGTCCATTCCATATGGTTAGGAGCTGGTAAAAGGAATGCTCCACCTGTTTACCATATCTATAGTGCAGTGATCATCAACCCTCTTCCTTGAGGTCTAGCTCTTCCTTGAGCTCTTGTTTTAGCTGATCAAGAACTTCTTAACGCAATGGTTAGATGATTATGGCACGATTATGGTTGGAGCTACTGTGAAGACTTCAGGAAGTACACTGTAGATCTCCAGGAACAGGGTTGGTGACCACTGCTGTAGTGTATTTTGAAGAGATTTTGAATTTCTGGATCTCTTTAGCTGAAAGTCACATATGATGTAAATAAATAAAATATGCGATTTTTTTTTTTTTTTTTTTTTTTGGTGATTTCTTTGAAGACTCTAAATTTGTAAAAACAAACAAACAAAAAAAACAAAACCAAACCAACAACAAATTGTTGTTTTAGGAGCTTCGAAGTGGCGAAATGGAAAAGGTTCTGCCCTAGTTCTGGGAGATCATGAGTTTGAATCCCGATGATGTCACAGACGAACTAACCAATCATGGGCTTCTGTGAGCTGGTATGTGAAAGACGGTAAGCAGCACTTTCCTTGAAGGAAACAGTCCGCCTGTGCCCAGGATAACCTCAGATTCTTGTTCTTGTCTGACTGGAGTGGAACCTGATGTGATCTTCTACTGTTATAACCCATCCACCTCAAGTTCTGATGTCTTGTGCATGCTGAGAGGCTTTTCTGCTCACCACAGCTCTACAGAGCGATTATTTGAGTTACTTGGACTTCCTGTCAGCTCAGACCAGTCTACTCGTTCTCCTCTGATCTCTCTCATCAACAAGATGTTGCACACAAGATGGCTCTATTCTTTCGTTGTTTTTTTTTTTTTTTTTTTTTTTTTTGCACCATTCTGTGTAAACTCCAGAGACTGTTGTGTGTGAAAAATCACAGGTGATCAGCAATTTCTGAAAATCAAACCAGCCCATCTGGTACCAACAACCATGCCAGGGATAAAGTCGGAGAGATCACATTTTCCCACCCTCATTCTGGTGTTTGATGCGAACATCAAACATCATCGGTGGCTCGGAAGTACCAAATGACCAAACTGGGATAAAAATAATTCAAATAAATGTTGTTTTAGAGATTAGACTTTCTCATCGGGAAGAATTTGAGGTTATGATGGTGAACAGACACTAACGATAATTGGCGAAAGTGTATGCAATCAGATTTTTGGTTAAAACTTACAAAACAGCTCTCCGAGACCCTTATCATTACAAAGCACCTACTGTATTGCATTATATAGTAGTGGTTTTAATTTATCTATTTATTTTTTTAATATACCAACAGACCTCCCCCAGTCCAAAGACATGCATGGTAGGCTGACTGGCGTGTCCAAAGTGTCCGTAGTGTATGAATGGGTGTGTGAGTGTGTATGTGATTGTGCCCTGCGATGGATTGGCACCCTTGTGCAAAATGCTTCCTGGGATAGGCTCCAGGTTCCCTGTGACCCTGAAGGAAGGATAAGCGGATGGATGGATGGAATATACCAACAGAATTCAGCACTTTCCCTTACTTCCATTGTGAGTTTGGAGCAAACTCAGTCCAAGAAATGCACTGAAAGTATTCTCCATGCTAATACTCTACAGATGCTAAATAGAGATTAGACCGAAAAACTTTGTATTCCTTTGCCGTGCGAACCCCAGTGACTCACACCTTCAATTAACTGTGTATGTGAGTTATAATTAGTACTACAACAAAACCCTCAATAGCCTTAAATCCACTTTTCCCCCAAAGTGCCATCCTGAGTTTTGTATTATAAGTCAGCATTATTGTAACCCCACTGTGTTTCTATTGTATTCATTTATATTCATGCCTCTCCTTTCTACAGGGTTCCTGAGATTTCTCATTTATAATTCGTCTTCATTTGTATTACCGATTATGTAAAATTTACCAGTGTGTGCAGAAAACAAGGTTTTAAAAATGTATGTACTGGGAGCGGGGCGAGCGGGAAGGGTTGTGAGTGGTGCAGCAAAGTTGTGATAGTTCTGCTGAGTTGTTTACCTCCATGAGTTCATGATGCTCCTGGAGATGGTGCAGAACCTGGAAGAGGTATGATAGGTTTCACGGATAGGTTTCACGCATAATCGTGAATTATCAGCGAACTCCTGGTTGTCCTTTCCCTTCGCCGTATTACATGTGAATAAAAACCCTTCTTGCCTTTTCTGCACTTCATATTTTCCGGATTTCTCCCTTCTCGAGTAGAACTTTCCCTCGCGTCCACACCTCGAAACAGATTCATTTCCTACAGTATAACAGCACTACCTGAAATAATTTATTTTTCTTTTGCCAACACTAGCAACATTTTACATCTTCAGGAATGACACGTCATACTTTTTAAGCGTTTATATCGTGGCATTTAAGACATTCTTGCCTTTCTTGCCGTTCGTATTTTCTTTCTTCTTGAACAGGACCAATGCCACACTTCCGCAAGTCACTCTCAGCGCCTCAAAAACGGATTATTCTTAGACAGGCACCCATACTAAATTTCTCAGCCGGTACCGATAACCGATTATTCAGAGCGATATCGGTCGATACCGATACCGATTGTTCTGCCTTGTACGCCTTCTTTTAAATGAATGATAATGAACGCCACAATTCTGAAAGAAATGCAAATAAAAACTTTATTCTCTCCATTTCAGCAAGTTGTTTGACAGTAACTGGTCTCATAAACACAAAACACATGACTCTAATTAACATGAACACACGGACTCAATTCTGAAGATGAAAGTAAGATTATTAACTTATTGAATGATATTAATTCATATTAACACTGACTGAATTGTAAAAAAAAAAAAACCTCCTGTTAGTCTCACATTCACTCTCCACAAACACAAGCATTTCTACTTCAACTGGTCATATATAATATAAACCTTTTTATATATTAACATTAACTGTATATGAAATATACTACTATACAAATATATTGTTCTGTGCAATATATATATATATCTTTGTCAACTCATCTTCATTTAAATCTTTCAACGGTGTACTGGCCCTTTAATTCAGGGCGCTCAGCGTGGCAAAAAAATGAAATAAATAAATTAGACTCGACGCCGGAAGTCCCGCTTCACTTCCGGTGTAAATTTTTGTCAGTGCAGAGATTACAGAGGTTACAAACTGCAGTTTTGTCGTCATTCCACACAAGAGACATCGTCTTTACACCCAGCACGAATCCCGATGTGTTTTCCCGCCCTCTTGTGATTGACAGGATATAATCGGCATGAAAAATAGCCTTTATCCATCGGTGCATCTCTAATTATTTTCCAGTAGCATCATGTCCCGAAGTGTTTCGTTCCTCTTGTACCACAGCAGTTTGGAAAGGCCTCTCTCCGTCCAATCTAGTCTCAAAGAAAAACCCATTTCCAGCACCAGCATGGTGGAGAAGTGGCCTTGGTGCGTTACGTCGGTGCAGAACGTGGCATACGTTCGAGCGTTCAACTGAAAGTTCGATATGTAGATATGCCGTGTACGTTCATTCCAGAACACTGATATTCGTCTACAGAAAAGTGCTGCCAATTAGTTCCACGTGACTGTTTTATTTTTTTGTTCGACACCGAGTTGTCCCTGACCTGCTCATGGAATTAATGGTTAAGTTATGGGACTCTAAACGACCTCTTCTTCACTGATCCACACCCAGTCCGTCATGCCTCCGCCTTTCCTTCAGCTAAAAACCCGAACAGAAACACGTACGGCGTGTTGCTGGAAGCCGCTGAACGTTCCGCAGGACTGCTCGCGCCGATCGATGGACAAGGGAAAATATCCGAAGCATAATTACGTCCGAGTCTGATTTCTGAATGAAGCGATCGGCAGGCCTCGTAGACTCTCAGCACAGAACCGGCTGCCGATATCTATCCCGCTGATCAGACGCTGGGCTATTTAAAGACACGGTCTGATAACGGATTAGTCTGCCACTCCTCAGACCTTTTCTCACCTCTCGTCTTTGTACTCCTGTTCCTCAGAGGATGCGTTTCTTTCAGACGGATTCTAGACAGAGAGAAGCGGGACATGAACAGACCCGGTCATCGAGTAATTCACACATGAATGCCAGAAGGAATAATTGGAAAAGGTGTTTTATATGTAAAAGACAAGCGAATTGAATCTCGGACAAAAACGAGGCGCGAGATGCCTCTCGAGAGACCGACTCACAAAAGGCTCATTCATGATTGAGGGAAATAGAAGATACTTACAGTGGTCAGTGCTTTCTACATACAGATCATATTCTGTACACACACACACACACACACTAACAAACCTAAATCACTGGGCTTTTGAACAAGCCATGAGCGGTTGTTTCTGGCTGGTGTGTGGTGAATACGTAGCACTTAGGACAATACGAACGAGCGGCACGAATCACTTTGCGGTCCCTTTATCATGCAGGAACTCTTTAAGAGCAGATTGCAGACAATTTGGCCAGAGAACAATTTGGCTAGTTGCAGTCTTTGTTAAACTGCAGAGGAACTTGAAATGGCTTTGTGAAGACTCATCTTAAAACGTCAGACTGAAAAGTTGCAGCTTGTATCGCATACTCGTAGCTCGTAGCGGCGTGTGCGGCTGCGAGACTGGCGGTTCAGAAAAGTTCCCCATTCTGGTGCAGATTAGATTTGAGGACAATGAGGGCACACCGGAAGTGGAATTCAATTCGACTCTGTTTTATTTTAACGATAGACATTATCACAGACATTTAAGATCCCCAGTGTGTATGTGCCTTGCGATGGACTGGTACCCTGTCCAGGGTGTACCCGCCTTGTGCCTGATGCTCCCTGGGATAGGCTCCAGGTTCCCCGTGACCCTGAAAAGGAGTAAGCGGTAGAAGATGGATGGATGGATGGATGGATGGATTTAAGATCCCCAGTGAGCTAGACAGAGGCGAGACTGGTGTGGGAAAACTCACTGAGAAGACATGAGAAGGACTCGAAATGGAATCTGTCCTCGTCTGGGTGACAGCAGGTAATGCTGTTAGAAATGATTAGACTTCTACTACTGTGTAATATACCATGAAGTCAAATAGTACCACTTACAGGGTCGCAGGGTCGCCTGGAGCCTTTCCAAGGGAACTCGGGACACGGGATGGGGGACACCTTGGACACACACACACTATCACACAGTATGGACAACTCAGAAATCAGTCAATCAGGAATATTGATAATAAAAATAATAACCGGGTGAGCGGGATTAAAAACAAACATCTGTAGTTAAGCCCAGTTATGACCTGGAGTGATGTCACGTGAGTACTGGGCTACAAATATGGCCGCCGAGGACTACAATATTCATGTTCATGTTCACCTGATCACACACACCTGTGTACAATTACTGCCAAACTACTTATGCAACAGAAAAACGCATGCACGCACACTCTTTGTGAAGTATATGTTCTGTGGCCTAGTTAGCAGTCTATACCAAGCCAACGAGTCATGTGTAATTAAAACAACTTCTTTCCATTTAGGCCACGCCCACTTGGGGTTTAAATCGGAATAAGAACACAGGTATTTGAAACACTAAACGGATACACACACTGAGATTGTCTTATAGTCCTACTTTTATGAATACAGTTCTTAGAAAGTACATCTCTCCAATACCCAGATGAGAATAGACCCTGAAGCAAGGGTGGGTGTGAACCTTCACTGCTAGCTCTGCTCGAGAAAGGAGTTTGTTCTTAGAAGTTTACAAGCCAGACTTTGAGACGATGCTGCAGAATATGATACTTTTCATCGTCCTCCAACATTTACAGAAACGAGCGACAAGACTGACCTGGAAATGAACTCCCTGATCCTTTCAGCAAACAAAAGCTTGACATTAGATGCCTTGAACTTGCTGTGAATATATTGTGCGTATCTTGCTCATGAGTTTGTTTTCCTGTCAGAAACCCCTAAAACGTAAGGCGATGCGGTTGCATTCTGGATGTTGGATTTCACGAATGCCGTAAAACCCACGATAAAGAGAACACGACACTGCAAAAAAGGGATTTCAAGAAAGGAAATGAGTCTTATTTTTTTTTTGTGTGTGTGTAAAGAGAAAAATAATCTTGTCAAGCCTGTTTTACATTAGAAAAGTCATCTCATTTTAAGAAAGTGCATCGAACTTCGTCTTAAAAAGATATTCCAGCTAATATTGAGCACGTTTTAACCGGTAACAAGCTACAACAATGGTTTGTATAATCTTCCAGCAGAGGAACAAGACTAAGACCACTTGCACACTTAAATTTTTCAATAAAGCAGCAGGTCACATGATCCCATGCAGGTCACATGACCATGCCACATGTCCCACTGATCACTCACACCTGTTCTATGTTACCCCAAATAATCACCCCTATAGACGGTCTAGTCTTTCAGCACCTAATTATCAAGCTTTTGTTGTTGTTGTGTTCATGTGTTATCGTGTGCCCTACAGCCGCACTCACAGTCCGCATGTTTTTGCCTTGGGTCCGTTGTTACGTTTATGGTTCTTTCTTGCACTTTATTCGGTGAAAATCTGTACACGCATCCGCCGCCTTCTACAGTCCCTGACACTATGTTGCAGAGTTTTTCGCTGTTTTAAAGAAAAATGCTACAAATGAACAATGCTTCTGGTGCCTTCATTTAAGACAATCTTAAAGGGAGCTCAACCAAGAGACTTAAAATACTTATTTTAAATAAGTCTATCTTGATTAACTGAGTTTTCATTGCTTGGATTAAGCACAAACTGGCTTACGTTTTGACATTTTTGCCTAGTTTTAAGATCCAATAGCATTTTCTAAAAGTATTTTCAAGAATTCTTACCAAGTCAGTTTTGCTTACCCGGTTGGCAGATTGTTTTGCTTGATCTTAGTACACTTTAACTAGATTTAAGTGCGTCTTGCTCGTTTCAAGAAAGGCATGTTTTTTTTTGCAGTGTAACCCCATCCGACCCTAAATTTATGCTGCGGTAAAGTGTGTGCGTATCAGTTTGGAGGTCGTTCTCACGCTGTAGTAGGCATGTGGGATCTGGTTGGAAATGTAAAGCCGAAATTACCACTTAAATCTTACCTTCTGCTTTTGGTAACGGTCGTGACTTTTTATCATTGACACGCCTCTAACTCGGAAAGTCAGGGCTTATTGCAAATACCCAAGTTCCCATGGTGTAATTACGTCATTTTCGTAGTGTTCAAGTGCGCTCACCTCATAATTATGATATTTCCATCAGGACATAGAGGCAGCATTAGCCTTTGTACCTTTTCATACTACTCATAAATTGTCGAATCGTTACAAATTTGCATGTGCGAATGGGAAGTAGCTATATTTTAGGGAAAATCTCAGGAAAAAATAGTGATTCTGTAATCGTGTTCCATCCATCCAGCCATGTTCCCTACTGATTATCCTACACAGGGTCACAGGGAGCCTGGAGCCTGTCCCGGGGAACTCTGGGCACAAGGCAGGGGACTCCTTGGATGGGATGCCAACTCTTCACAAGGCACAATCGCACACACATTATCTATAGATATGGACAATTTGGAAATCTTCCCACAACATAAGTACATCTTTGGACTGGGGGAGAAACCCGTAAAGCGCAGGGAGAACATACAACCTCGACACACACAGGGTGGAGGTGGGATTTGAACCCCCAGCCCTGGAGGTGTAAGGCAAATGTGCTAACCAGTAAGAAATGTCACTTATCCCAAGACGCTGTCCTACATGATCGAGAATCCCAGAAGGAAGCTCAGTGAGGAGTCTGATGTAGAGAGAAAATTCGGAACAATTTTCCTTCTGATTGTCTATTGATCCCACCGTCAGTCCCCACACTAACCTGACTGTCCACGACAGCAGCCGGTATCCATGACAACAGTCTTTCAGGCATACGGTTCTTTTTTTTTTTTTGTGCTCATGTTTATGCTAACCTTTATTTTAACGCCTCCTGTTCTCCCTAAAGAGAGGGCTAGCATTTATTCAGCAAACAGCCATAAGTCTTTCGGGGTCTGCCTCATCCCAGAAGAGGGTCGCTTTATTATTATTATTATTTTTTAAAGAGATTCTGCAGCATGGGTTTAGGTGTGGATAAGAAAAAAGAAAACTAGACAGCAGGTCCTGCAATCAAGTCCCAGATTGCAGTGCACAGTCACAGCGTTCATCTTTCCCTGACTCCTCCCTCTCTGCTGTAACTCTCTCAACTGTCCAGTAATCACACACACACACACACACACACACACACAAGTAATCATCAGCTTGACAGCGGGTAACTGCAGATATCGCTCCTGCTTTGTTTGCCAATAGAGACGTCGAGTGTAAATAAAGCCCATGCCACATCTCCTCTCTTCTTTCCCTCTCTATTTTTCTCTCACACCCTATTTTCTAATCTTTTCCCCCTCTTCCTCTCTCCCTCTTCATTCCTCTTGTTATCTCTCCTTTTCCTCCTTTATGATTTCTACTCCATCTCTCGGACTCTAAAGCCTGCCATATTGATCGACCTGGGAAGCGCAGAGAGGAGATAAATAGAACTTGTTGACCATGAAGAGGTTTTTTTTCCCCACCCCTCACTCATATGGATAGATAGAAGGATGGAGAGTCATTTTCCGGCTCTGACAGCCTTTCTCAAGTTTTATTCCCTCTAGACTGATGTGCTCGGGTCTGATCGGTGTAGCTACAACTGGTCATTAACTGGAATGGAGAGTCAACAGAGATTAAGGGTTAGAGCAGACTCTATTGTTTGAGGAAGCTCGGGTCTTTTAATGTGTGCGAGATGAGATGTTGCGCCATATGTTTGATCAGTCAGTTTCAGCAATGTCATTCTCCTATGCGAGAGGGATTTAAAACGAACGGGAGTATGATCTTGAAAATAGCAAAAAAAATAAGAAATAAAAAACAAAATTAAAAGATAGTATCAGTCCTGCCAAATTTCATGCACTTTGCAAAAGAGGTCCGTGTTTTCATTTTCGAGCGCACTGAAACATACTCAATATTACACCAAAAGCGCTGACTTTTTTTAATAATAGAAATGACAGATGAGCCGAACGACAACCGTGCAGGTGTTGTGAACTCTCTGATATTAACTGACACTCTCGGCAAGTCTCGCCCCCTTCCCCCCATCTCAGCTCAGTAACGCTTTGGCCGGTGCTTGAAAATTTTCAGATTAAAACGGTCGGGTAAAATAAACCAGGTAGTGTGAAGTTTGGTTCTTGTATTTTTAATCCACATGCTTGACCTATTATTATGGAACCTCATTTATTTATGGAACCCCTGTTCTCTTGCTCCCTGTTGGTAACTACTTTGCGTTTGTATTGCTCTTCGTTGTGCACTGTTTTGTGTGGCTGCTGTTAGAAAACATTTCCCTTACGGGATCATTTAAATATCTCAATATAAATGTATCCATCCATCCAGACATCCATCCATACATGCAGACACCCATCCATCCAGACATCCATCCATCCAGACATCCATCCATCCAGACACCCATCCATCCAGACATCCATCCATACATGCAGACACCCATCCATCCAGACATCCATCCATCCAGACACCCATCCATCCAGACACTCATCCAGACATCCATCCAGACTTCCATCCAGACATCCATCCATCCATCCATCCATCCAGACATTCATCCATCCAGACACCCATCCATCCAGACACCCATCCATCCAGACACTCATCCAGACATCCATCCAGACATTCATCCATCCAGACATCCATCCATCCAGACATCCATCCATCCAGACACCCATCCATCCATCCAGACATCCATCCATCCAGACATCCATCCATCCAGACATCCATCCATCCAGACATCCATCCATCCAGACATCCATCCATCCAGACACCCATCCATCCATCCAGACATCCATCCATCCAGACATCCATCCATCCAGACACTCATCCAGACATCCATCCAGACTTCCATCCAGACATCCATCCATCCATCCAGACATCCATCCATCCAGACATCCATCCATCCAGACACCCATCCATCCAGACATCCATCCATCCAGACACTCATCCAGACATCCATCCAGACATTCATCCATCCAGACACCCATCCATCCAGACACCCATCCATCCAGACACTCATCCAGACATCCATCCAGACTTCCATCCCTCCAGACATCCATCCCTCCAGACACCCATCCATCCAGACACCCATCCAGACATCCATCCATCCAGACACCCATCCAGCCATCCATCCATCCAGACACCCATCCATCCAGCCATCCATCCATCCATCCATCCAGACATCTATCCATCCAGCCATCCATCCAGACATCTATCCATCCAGACACCCATCCATCCAGACATCCATCCATCCATCCAGACACCCATCCCTCCATCCATCTATCCATCCATCTATCCATCCATCCATCCATCCATCCAGACACACATCCATCCATCCATCAATCTATCCAGACATACAGCCATCCATCCATCCATCCAATGATGTGGAGCCGAAGCTCTGCAGAGCCGCCACCCAAATTTCGATAGCTGTTCTTACAGAATAATTGAATGGTTTGTTCTCGGAACAGCACGAGAACCCTGACTCTCATCTCTTACAGGAGAACACTTTGACTTGTTCTGTAAACAGGACTTACAAGAGAACCAGGAGAATAGCCTGTTAAAGGAACAGCACAGACAAAACCCTACATGAATGCCTATATCTTAATATACTTATATGTATTTGAAAGGAGTTCTCAAACCTTTGGCAGCGCTTTCAGTACAAAAACATTTTCACGAACTTTCCATTTGGCTTTTTATATTACACCATCCCATATATCAGTGGTTCTCAAAATGGGGTTTGTGAAGCATAGCCAGGGAGTCCACTAATCACTTTGTTCACAGGGGTAAAAATCACAATGAAGCATTATCAAAAGGACTATGGTTATTATTAAGTTCTTAGACTTATTAGTCTATTTGACTGGTCGCTCAAATTGAACGGCTTTAAACCAGAACTCCAGTCTGTAGTTTTCCCCACTGCTACCACAGATGAGCCATTTGATCAGCTTATTTCTAAGCCCTTAATGAGTTGGACTGCTGTGTCGAGGGTAGGGAGAACTACTTAGGGAGTCGAGAACCTCTGGTTTAATCCAAAACTTTAATACAAATCGGCCTAATGATTATCTGATGATTATTTTAATAAACATGTTCTCAGTTGGGGGCATGGTGGCTTAGTGGTTAGCATGTTTGCCTCCGGAGGTGGAGGGTTCAAATCCTTCCTCCACCCTGTGTGTATGGTTCCCTGGGATAGGTTCCAGACTCCCTCAGAACCCTGTGTAGAATAAGCAGTATGGAAAATGGATGGATGTTCTCTGGCTGTAGAAGGTTCAGGAATACAAACCTCAATTACTCCCAATAAATACAGGAAGTACTCTTGTACACATTTATGTAATGGGATAAATATTTCGAATACTTCATAAACAGATTACTGACCCTAGGGGGTCAATGGAATTTATTTTACTGCAAAACGTTTGAGTACCCCTGCTGAATATGGACAGGATGGTATTTAAGATGTCATGGTAGCACGAATGGTAGCAGAAATACACTACCCATCAGCCCCGGCATGTCATATGTCTCACTAATCACTCTCACCTTTGTCTCGTTATACCTTGTTTGCACCACTATTTAAGTTCGAGTTTTTCTCTGTCTCACAGTCAAGCTTCTATTGTGCACCACAGTATCGATTAGCGCTTGTACGTTTGTTTGTTTTTTTGTTTTTTTTGCCTTGTATCCACAGTTCATTTTTATGGTTCTTGCATTCACAGTTTTGGTTGGTTGTTTGTACTTCCCATAATAAATGATCTGCACTTGCATCCGTCTCTAGCCTATCCGTGACAATGTGCAGTTGATGAAATAGCTCTACGACCAACAACCTCAGTGTTTCAGCACCTTGGGCAGTTTTGAGTCGAAGCATCCTTAAAGGTATTGCTGTCCAGCCTCTACATCTTCAACGCATGTTGTATATTCTGTTATTCAATCGAATAAGTCACCTTGAAACGACACTATTTTGAATAATTCAACGATAAAAGCAAAGTACACCGATCACGTCTGTTCACGATCACATCAGCAAATAAGACAACTCCAATCCTATTCCTCCGTTCAAAGCGATACAGATTTTAGAGCTCCGAGTATCAGACGTCTCCTACTGACATTTTTTTTTTTCCACGTTAATAGTCGTGAAAGCTGCTTAAAAGGCATCGCTGCACGGACACCCCATTCGCCGTTGTTTTCTTCCCGTTAATGATGGGCTTGAGATGGAGATAATGATCCTCACAGAGCTACTTTGCATACAAAGAAGAAATACATACAGGATCTTCATACTAATTGACTCTAATCCCTGCCAGCTTCTTATGCAAAACATTACAGGGGGGGAAAAAAAAATGGTCAAATAATTTCATAAATTAGCCCCGCCCCTAACTGCTACGGGATTGCTTAGCTCCTCCTTTCATTTATATCTTAAACTTATTATTCAGTTGTTCATGCTAAAGCACATCATTCAAGAACTACTGTGGATTATTCTGTGACTAGAGCGGAACTAATAATAATAAATGCAATAAAAAACTTCTTTATTTATTTATTTTTTTTTAAAGGCTTATGCCACAACCTGAGATGCATTCCTAGAACAAAGGGTTCTTTAAAGTTAAAGACCACTTGAGCGCTTAAATCTTATGTTCCCAACCTTGGGTTCGTCTGTAATGTGGATGAGATGCCAGGAGATTTTCATTTATTTATTTATCTATTTATTTATTTATTTATTTACCCACCTGTTATTTATACCGCAGTTCTATGCCTATAAAATTGACTTGCGGAATATTGAGTAATAATTAAACCTGTCAGAGTGTTATGATTACAATTTAATTAGCCATCATTCAATTTCGAGCTCCTCTTATACCCATTATACCCTAGAGCACGATGGCACAGAGTCCGACGCTTTAGACGAACGCGTCTCATCAGTTCAGAGTGGTCTTATTTTAGGAATACCACTTTGGCAGTGCACAAAGCGATTTCAAATAAATAAATAAATAAATAAATAAATAAATAAAATAATTCTTTTGCCATGACAAGGTTGAGGTTTCAAGCTTGAAACACTACTAAATACAAGGCCCATGCCATACTTTGGGTGATGATTTATTCTGACACGGGTCTTGAAACAGGAGCACGATGTTACTTGTATTATACAGAAATCTCCAGAGCGAACGCTTTTCTTTTACTTACGATAGCCCAAGGATGCCAGAACTGAGGGTACTGAGGGTACTGAGGTTGTTTTTCAGAAAGCTTGCCTGAAATATTTACAGGGCATCTGGTTGGGACTAGAGTTGTGCACGGGGACTGGGATTCTGCAGGTACGCACGAAAAAGTTTCAAGTTCAAGTTTTTTACTTTCACGCAGGTTTGAGCTCGAAGGTCTCGCAGGACGTAGATCGCGTACATTAAGATTCATTTCCTTTATTGGTCTGTTTTCAGCGCTCCAGTGTCCTCAACTAAACACTGCCTTACCGCCTCCAAAAGAATATTTCTACCACAGTTCTGTACAAACTGCTCGACATGCACGAAATAAATGCTTTTTTTTTGTTTGTTTGTTTTTTTCCCCCAAACCAAAAACTTAAGTAAAATATTATTAGGATTATTAGGATTTTTGATGAACTATAATCAACATATATCCCGGATTTGGGAGAGACGTCGCTGTTTTGAAACACATTTTGAAAGCGATTATGAACTCGAGTGATGAAGAACCGTACCTTAAATTCAGAAGTCGGATAAACGTTCTGCAATTTGCTATTTGTTGTAATAATTTCTGAATGAAAATGGCATCTTTTTCCTGCTGCCCTTCTGTTGGTTTATTTATTTAATTTATTTCTTTATCTTTTCAATGTCCCCCCCCCCCCCCCCCCCCCCCCCCCCCCGTGTTTCTGGGGCCATGCAAAAAAAAAAAAAAACAAAGCAAAGCAAAAAAACATTTTGGACTAGACCACGCCCACTTCCCACCCACTTTAAT
Organism: Ictalurus punctatus; assembly: GCF_001660625.3. Classification (NCBI taxonomy): domain Eukaryota; kingdom Metazoa; phylum Chordata; class Actinopteri; order Siluriformes; family Ictaluridae; genus Ictalurus; species Ictalurus punctatus. The sequence continues at coordinate 17,854,349 of NC_030439.2, read as the reverse complement.
CCAAATACACATACATATCAAATAAACAGCTAGAGATAGAGGCATTGGGTTACTTTGTAAAGTCTTGACAAAGCCAGCGTTAATATACTGTATCTCTGACCCTAAAGCCAACACGATTCGCGAAACCGTAACAGTTTGCGTAACCTTTTCTCGTGACGTCTTACTCGTACGATTATCAACCGAAATCCAAACACGCCGCCTCTATTTATTCTGATTTCGACGAATCTCTCATGAAATTAGATTTACCGTTCTCACTCCGAGATGCTTTCCAGATGCTAATCAGACACGTTGTGACCAGACATGGATTAGACGGTGATCTGTGCCCCGCGGTGCAGTGCGAGGGCAGAAGGAAAGGTGTGACGTGCACTGGGTTTTCTCCCACCCTGTACTATAAGTGAAGTAAATCAGGGCCGATAGCTCTCTGTGAGCACTGAAGCGGTGCTTTCTCATGCTCTCGCACTTTCTCTTTTGCTCAGATTTTCAAACCTATATCTGTATCAGGGACAACAAACCAGAAAAGCAATTTGCTTTGTCACACAAATGCATGCTTGACTACGCTAAACAAGCACCGCGGCTTCGGGAAAGAGAAGCCATGTCTCTTTTGTCTGATGAAGGACGTTTGTAGAGGTTCCACCGGGTTAGCTGTAGCACTTACGGGTTTTTTTGGACCACTTGATATGGTAATAGAGGACACGCTATTCCGCTACCTCAGCGAACAGACTAAAGGCCTGATGGAAAAGCCGATTGACGGAAGGGGAAAGGACGTGGGACGTGAAAGACGCGTCTTTGCGTCTGGTAATCTCTCTAGGTCAAATCTGGGCTCGTTTGCCTGGTGAAGAAAATGCAGGAACTGCTGATTAGTAAGTAGCATCACACTGGAGTTTCGCCTTGTTATCTTCTTCTTGTTGTTTAGCGCACGACTGGAAAAATAAAATTGTCCAATATACAACCGAAATTCCGAAAAAGTTGGGACAGTATGGAAAATGCTAATACGACGGAACAGGAGTGATTTGTAAATGTACTTTAACTTGTATTTAAACAACAACAACAACAACAAGAAAAAAGTATAAACACGAGGGTTTTTGACGTTTTACCTAACCGAACGCAGATAAACGTTCATTTTGAAACCGATGCATGCGACACGTTCCAAAAAAGTTGGGACAGGGGGAATTTCGGACTAATAGCGATGTGATGAGTTGAAATAAGAAGGTGATGTGAAACGGGTGAGGCGATCGTCTAATCAGAGTATATAAGGAGCCTCCGAAAAAGGTCTAGTCTTCAAGAGCCAGGACGGGTCGAGGCTCGGCGATCTACCAACAGGTGCGTCAGCGGATAATCCGACACTTTGAGAACAACATCCCCGAAAGACAAATCGGTAGGATTTTGGGCAGCGAAGTAAAGTCAGCAGCAGAATGGAGATTTGAAACGGCTGCTATTTCTAGAAATGCATTCATTTTGGACGCGCACATCTGTAGGGCAGCGGTGGCTCAGTTCTTCAGGCTCTGGG